>NC_051278.1:30451967-30721967 GCF_015220745.1 Sebastes umbrosus | reverse complement strand
AAGCAGAAAATCAATTTATGCGAACAATATGTGGAAACATGTCCGCCGCGCCATCTATTTCTCTATTTATCATATGGTCGACGTTTTCTTGACACGAGGAAAAGACATCGAAAACACTCCTGACAGTGTGCAAGAGAGGAGTTATCTGGCGCACATGCATGCATGCGTGCAGTTCTGGTGTGTATTGTGTGTGTGTGTGTGTGTGTGTGTGTGTGTGTGCGTGTGTGTGTATCGTGTGTGTTCTCTCACCCTGTGTTGCCAACCTCTCCGCTCCCTCCCAGCTCTGGCCAGGCACGACCCATCTGTCACATTCCTCCTTCCATCCCTTCTTCCATCCCTCCCCCCATCCGCCGCATCCATCCCTCCCTCTGCGTACCCATCCTTCTTTTCCATCCCTCCTGTTTCTCTATCTGTCTCCATCCCTCCATCTCCCTCCGCCCTCCCTCACTCACCCTCACCCTGCTCCCTGTTCTTCTTTTTCCCGCTCCTTCCTGCAAACTCCTCTTCTCTGTTCTTTTTCATCTCAAGAAGTTCCTCTCGCTCATCCTCCTTTCACTGCTTTCCTTCCACCCCTCTCTCTCTCTCTCTCTCACTGTTTTTATTGTCTGTGTCAGCTCTTGTGTGCCTCTAGATGGCCAGGCTTAAAGTGATGAGAACAACAACATGTGGCCACTCCAGCTTGTGTAATAATAACAATTGTCATCATCAAAAGATAACACAATCAGGCCCAAGAGCTTTTTTCCATTGCAACCCCAGCTACTTGAGGCCAACGTGGGACCCTGCAGGCCCATGTAGAGCCCTAAGGCCCAGTGTTACTGCTCCATGCTGAAACAAACTGATCCAATCTGGGCTAGAGAGACAGGGGTCCTGCCTAGGGAGCTGGCACTGTCTCCGTGTATGTGTGTGTGAGTATAGTGTAGCATCAGGGGTGTAGCCCGGGGTGTACTGGCATGGCTGTGCATTGGATTATTGAAGGCAGCTTGGGACCATCTGTATGGTGGTGGGGAAGAAGTGGAGAAGGAGGAGAGGAGGCTAAAAGAGTGAAAACGAGATGTCAGAAGAGATGCTGCCTTTTCTTTTTGCATCTTTGATTCTTTTTTGCTTCTGAGCAAACACATTCAACAGAACTGAAATAAGCAGCCTCGGTTTCATCAACATGGATGAACTGTACGCTGTCAGGTCTGCTCCTTTCATGGAGGACAGTGGTACCCAAATAGGACGCTGGGACCCCCTTAAAGTGGGCAGGGACAGGAAGAAAGGAACAGGATAGGAAAACAGAGAAAACATAGTTCTGCTACACTAAACCACATTCTTCTGATACGCTAGTGTGGCTCTCAGGGTGAAACATATTCTCATACGACAACATATTCCTCCATTTTTGTTTGTTTTTCTTTGAATGTCCAGCAACACGTGTCAATTTCCGCTTGTTACATGCACACAGTCTTTTCAAAATAAACTTCCATCTTCACAGGAAACAACTTGGTCAGGTTTAGGCAAGAAAGCTATTAGTTAAGCTTAGGAAAATATAGATTTGATTAGGATTAGGCAAGAAAACTACTTTGTTAGGTTTAGGAAAAGATTGTGGTTTTGCATAAGAATGAAATAAAAGTGGTGTTACTTCAGTACGTAACTTCCGTGACAAATTAATCAACGTTGACTTCTGGTTTCACACGAATGCCTGTCTCCTGGGCGAAAGTCCGGTATTTTTTGACCCATCCATCCACCCCGAACCTCCTCCCTACGCGGCGTTCGCCGTTCTTTATATTTCCTGGTTCACAATTACGTTAAGTACACAAATTTGTAATTTTTTGGAATATACACAAATTACAGTGCAGTACTTTTCGCAGGTATAGCTACGAACAGTGCATGAGAGCAGCCTATGAGGTGGCAATGTCGGTCGCACGATCGGCCCACAACTTTGGTTCAAACTGAAATATCTCGACAACTATTGGATGGACTTCTATGAAATTTGGTGCAAATATCCATAGTAACCAGAGGATGAATCCCACTGACTCTGGTGATCCCCTGACTTTCCCCTCTAGCGTCACCAGCAGCTCAACATTTTAACCTATCCAGTGAAATATCTCAACATTTATTGGATGAATTGGCACAACATTTTGCACAGACATTCCATCCTAATGACTAATGACCAAATTCACAATTAAATGTGGTCCAGACATTAAAGCTGAAGTAGGCGAGATTGGAGCAAATATGATTAAAAAAGTTATTTTTATAAAACGGTCGCTATATCGTGAAAGTAGTACATGAAACAGGTAAACTGAAAAAAATCATGTTCGTCTGTGTCCTCTGGTGCTCCTAACAGCATCTGCAATATTTTACATACCGGAGGAAAACAAGCAGTAAGAGCTGATCTGAGGTCTGCTGTCAATCAGCTGTCTATGAGAGCCGGCTGTCAATCACTCGCGAACTCCAACCAAACGGTCAAACTAGGCAGCGCTGATCAAATATGAATCAATATTATGTTACGTTAATGCCTATTTCTCTCCTCAAATGTTTTCAGAATCATCTTGTAGTGCACGGTTTAGCTGTAAAATTAGAAAGTTTGTGACGCCTACAACATTGTGAAATCTGGTGAAGGACTGCCAAGTTCCGGTCACATGACCGGAGCACAGCCAATAGGAACACTTTCTCAATGAAATGACCTGTGATTGGTCAAAGTCTCCCGTCACGGGCTAGATTTTCTAAAGCCTGAAAACAGAGCCATGAGGAGGAGCAGAAGTCTAGTTATCTCTCAGAACACTTGAATTACAATATGCTGAAAGGTTATTATGGAATTTTTGCCCAATGATGCCAAAAATATACTGCCTACTGCCACTTTAATGTCCAACACAGGACGGAGTCTTCCACAAGCTGGGAGCTTGACAGCTGTGATTAATAACAATAGCAATGTTCGTTGTTTACGTTCATAATGATAATTTTGGGGGCGTGGCTTTTTAAATCTAGCATACTCTTGTTAGTTTCTCAACATTACCAACCCTAGCTTTAACTTTTCATTTTGTGCTCACATCAAGTCAAAATTTCCATTTGCTGCACTTTATGTTTAGTGCTAATTTGCAAATGTTAGCAAGCTAAACATGGTTATACCAGCAAAACTAACTCAAAGCACCACTGCTGTAGGTAGAGACTGCATCATTTCAAGGGGTCACTGGGCAAAAAGGATGGGAACCAGTGTAGGATCTACTTCAAATGGAGTGGAAGTTTCTGAGCTTCAGCAGTGCATTTACACCAAAGAGTCTCAACAGCGTGACACAATCAGTAAACATGATTAGATGTGATGCATGTGAATCTGTGGGGAAATTCTCACACAGGAAGGTCAGAGGTCAGGGTCAGCCACAAAACAGCTTGTGAGAATTCAACGTTTTTCATCGTCTCGAGGGATGTTCGGATCTGTCTTCCTCTTTCCTGATAAATCTGGTAAACAAATCTGAATGATTTTGTTTTAGAAAGTTAATAAATGATGTTCTTACAATAACTACAGTGACTAAGAAACAGTATTTGTTGTTCAACAGCCATGACTTATCCGATGCAAATCAGTTCAATAGTATTGCGCAGATACCGATCCAGTGCATGGGATCATTGTGTTGCTAACCGTCACAATGGTTTGCATGCGGGCTTCCCCTTAAACAGAAAGTCCCTGAGGTAACCCAAGGAATCATCTTGATGACCCATTTTCTTTCCTCTGACATCGAAGCAATTATACTGAATCAGGACATGTGCTGGTGAAGGAAACATGCAGTATAAAGCTTTCACTCCACTTACACACAGTCCTTCCTTATCCTGTGAAGAGCTTGGAGCATTTTCCGGCACACATCAAGTGAGAGGTGGGTACAACCTGGACAGGTCGCCAGTCTATCACAGACAATCAACCATTCATACTCTGTGGTTTCCAGTTCATCTTACCTGCATGTCTATAGGAGGAAACCGGAGCACAAGGACAACATGCAAACTCGATATGGGATACAATGATCAAACTTTCTCTCTCCTGATACCAAGTCTGTTACCAACTCAGATTAATTCCCAGTACCGAACAACAGTGCTGTCTTTTCCTCAAATGTATAATCCCTGTTCCTCACCGCGTGGAATTTATTGTGATTATTTTTATGTAAGGTAACATGAAGCCAGAGAATGCTGTGGCACAAAAGACAGAGTTGACGGCCCACTGTGATGTAATGACTTAAGCTGGAGATATACTTGCTTTTTAACGTTTTCACTTCAAAGTTAAAGGGATAGTTTGGGTGTTTTGAAATGGGGTTGTACGAGGTACTTATCCATAGTAGGTGTATTACTTAGAGTAGGTGGGAGAAAACAGACAGGAGTACCGACACCGGAGCAAAGCAATACAGTGCAGCAGAAAAAACTTATTTTAGGCTCCTAAAATAAAAAAATATTAGAAAATATATATATTTTTACCACTTTATCTTGCCGTCAGACGGCCCTTTCCTTCTCCTTCCTGACGGGGAACTGAACTGAAAGTGAAACTTATCAGTGCTCTCTACAAAGCCAGCAGGCTCGGATGACAAAAACAGTATAAATACATTTCAATTTCAATTCAATTCGCCGTCGGAAAATATTCTAAATATAGCGTACACTTAAACGCATATCCATTTCCTTAGGTGAGCCTTTCTTTTAGGTGGCTAAAATACGTTTTCCTGCCGTCCCTGTCCGCAGCACTGTATTGCTTTGCTGCGGTGTCGGTACCCCTGTCTGCTTCTCCAAGCTGGGAGCACACCAACCATCATCTACTGTAAATAATACACCTACTATAGATAAGTACCTCATACAACCCCACTTCAAAACACCCAAACTATCCTTTAAATGTTGCAGGATACATGAAGCAGCGTCATGCGCACGTTCAAGTTAAAAGCAAGTATATTTCTTCGGCCTTAATGACCGTGACTTTACTATATATCTCTAAGAATCCTGATGTTCCATATTGTAACTTCACCTTTTTAGTGTATTCTGTATACACATAGTCTATCGCATGTCTGTCCTTAAAGAGGGGTGGGGGGGGGGGCGATTATCCGAATCGAGGGTCTAAAGCCTTGATTATACTTTCCGCGTCCGCGAGGGTCCGCGCAAATTTCGTCCTTAGATGGAAGGGCGCCGGGCGTTGAAGCAAATTTTCGTAGTGGCCAAACGGCGGTACTAGAACTTCCGTGTCCGTCACGTGATGCCATTGGACCCAGAAAAAACTTTTTCCAATAGACTTACATTGGGAAAGAGACGTCTGTAACTAGCAGATAATGTTTTTTGAGGTGAATCAACTTCCCAGTATGAACACTTGAATAGCCCTCATTTGAATCATTAGGTCCTAAAAGTTGTAAAATGCACTAATAGCTGAATCCAGAGTTATTTCCTTTCCTCCGTTCATGTGAATGAGACCCAGACCGAGGCTGGACCGAGGCTGGAGCGAGGGCTGGGAGGCGGGGTTAAAGGAAACGCTTCTGCGCCTGCTCTATGAACCCAACGGATGCGGAAGATCGCCGGATGATTCCAGGTATTTAATCACATGGAAGTCGAGCCATTTTGGCCTCATACACCGCTGAGCAACTTTTATAGGAATGAACGGGAGCCTCCAACGCTGTATCCAGTTCTCTTTATACATCCATGGGGTGGTGTACGTGTAGGCTCTGTGCAGACATCCGCGCGAAGCCAATTTGTTGTGGCCGCTACAAGTGGTAGCATAGCGCTCTACTGTGCATGTGTGTGTCCTCCGTGTGGACAGTATAAACAGAACTACGTCCGTTCGGGAGTAGGCCTATAATCGAGGCTTAAGGCCAGAGGTTGTCGTATGCTGTACAGATTGTAGCCCCTTGAGGCAAATTTGTAATATTTTTGGGCTATATGAAATTGACTTGACTTGACACCAACAAAGAAGTTATTCACTGTGGATCGGTCACGTCACGGGCCAATACCAGACCCGCTTAATAAGGTCAGCATCGGCGTCAATACCGCTCCAGTAGGCTACTGTATGTCGGACCGCTGCATCTTCAGAGTGCTTTAAGTGGACAGAAGAGCAGCATGTTGTTGGAAAAGCTTTTACTGTAAATCTAAAAAATGCAAAAAGCGCTGCTGCTGCTGCTTCACCAAGTTTTTACTCATATCAACCTGAACATTCCCTAAAAGTTTGAGCTCCTCTACCTCGTGCACAGGAAGCACTTTGGATGAACAAAGGTGTGGATCAACATTTAAAAACTCAACAGCTGTGTGTGTGCGTGTGACATGTATGGTTGTGTGTGTGTGTGTGTGTGCATATAGTAGGTCCTCCAGAAGGTCTTCTCAAGCAGGCAGACAGGCTGGGAAGCAGCTGTGGTTGTAACTCTCTTTCTCACACACAAACCCAGGAACCCACACGTGCACGCGCACTCTCTCTCTCTCACACACACACACACACACACAAAACACAAGCTGTTGTTGCTTAACGACTGGGGCTGCTCCGGAGCACATCTGCACTGTGCATTATCATTAGCTCTCTCCCGCATCCACAGGATCGCTGACAAAGTGAACAATACCGACAATCACCCCCATCAGCTGCGGCCATATGGGCGCCATCCATAGCCGTAGACCCCCCCCACCACCACCAACACCACCACCATCCCTCCTCTGGCTGGCTGGGTGGGTGGAGGGGAGGGGAGGGTGAGGGGTAGAGTTGGTGGTGTTGGGGTGGTGGTGGTGATGGTGGGTGGGGGGGGGGGGGGGGAGGCGCATAGCAGCAATCGTGCCAGCATCTGTTTGCTCACTCGGCCATTTTTGAAGATGAGTCGGCCGAGCCGGCGATGAAGAAAGTTTATTTTTCGCTGTTATCACAACAATCCTGATGTGTGTGTTGTCTTTTTTTTCTTCTAATTATCTCCCTTTCCCCCACCCATCTCATTTGTTACTCCTCCCTCTAGATCTACCTCTCTATCTCCACCTTTTCCTCTGCTCCTCTCCCTCACCCTCCCTCCCTCCCCTGGACAGTTAAATGCATTGCCAGGTACGGCTCCTGTCGGCTGCGTCTTGTAATTGCCACCACCTTAATCCTCCGTCCTAATGGACTGGGAGGAGGAGGAGGACGAGGACGGGGAAGGAGATATGTGTGTGTTTGTGGTGGGGGAGTCAGCCCAGATGGCACAACAAGGTGCGCTCCACCACTCTTCTGCTAGATCCCCAAATCTCTCCCTTCCTGTGGCCCTCTCTCTCTCTTTCTCTCTCTCTCTCTCTCTCTGTCTTTTCTCCCTCCTGGACTTTGAACCCAGCTGGCGGAGGTGTTTTTTCTGGGATCAGCAGCAGAATCCTTCACTGCTGTTCTAATTATCTTTCAACTCCAAACCCCCCAACTGCATATCATTCTTTTATATCCACAATCCTCTCTAACTTCTTTCTCCTCTCTTTGCATTTCTTTCTCTCTCTGATGGATCATAAGCGGGAGCTTCAGTCGCTCCTTGGAGATTTTTTTTTTGGGAAAAACAGACACTTCACACACGCATGTGTCACCTTGAGATTAGCATTTGTTGATGCATAGTTTTAGCCTATTGCCGTTTTCGGCTGTTGTTCTTGTGTAGGACGTGAAAATGTTGACTACAGGTGTAGCCGTTGATTGATTCTTCTTTTTGTTCAGCTATTTGCTCCACCTCCGCTGTGCAGTTGCTTCAAACCCAGCAGGAATTATTTGGAAATACTTGCAGCAAACTAGCAGTACAGAATCAGAGGAGATCATAAATCCACAAAGGCTATAATACACACATAAATAAATTCTATAATACACACATACTTGATGAGCCAACTTGGAAAAAGTTAGTGTATGTGGACTTACAGTAAGATTATTTTGTCTAATCAGGAAGTAGGTTTCTACATTTAATCGACATGTAAAAATGAACGTATAAACTTTTTACTGTAACTGGTGAGGTGAAATACTGTTTAAAGCTGCAGTCGGTAACTTTGAGCAAATATGATAAAAAGTTATTTTTCTAAAACGGTCACTATATCCTGACAGTAGTGCATGAGACAGATAATATGTGAAAAAAGATCATGTTCCTCTGTGTCCTCCAGTGCTCCTAAAGGAATTTGCGAGATTTCAACGTGCCTGAAAGAAAACCCTGGCCACCGTGTTGAAAAACAGTCGAGCCAAAATCAAACACCGCCCACCAGCCGGGTCACAAACTTTCTCTTTTTACAGCTAAACAGTACACTACAAGATGATTCTAGAAACACTTGAGGAGAGAAATAGACATTACAGTAACAGAATATTGATTCATTGAGATTGTGAGTTTTGTGAGCAGTGATTGACAGCTGCCCAGAGACAGCTCGGCTCTGATTGGTTGTTTTCCTTTAGGAGCACCGGAGGACAACAGAGAAACATGATTTTTTTTCATATATTATCTGTTTCATGCACTACTCTCAGGATATAGTGAGCGTTTTATAAAAATACTTTTTATCTTATTTGCTCAAAGTTAGGGACTGCAGCTTTAAAGCAGTATTATTAATCAACTTGTTTGAGCACCCTGGGCAGCGGAACAAGCTGTAAAAACCTTATAAAGTTGATATGGTGAACGTGTTAGCTAACAGTTGTCTATATATATATACAACACTTATAATACTGAAGCTATTACCTCCGCCAAGGCCGAAGGCCTAGGAAAGAGGTTATGTTTTCACCGGTGTTGGTTTGTTGGTTTGGAGGATTACTCCAAAAGTCCGCCCATGTATTTGAATTAAATATTTTGGAGGGGTGGGGTGTGGCACAATGAACAATCCATTCGATTTTGGTGGCGATCTGGATCCAGGTCTGGCTTCGGGAATTATTTTTAATAACTCCGCTCAGCCTGTGCATTAACACCACAGGCTTTAAGACATGCGCAGTGTAACTGATGATGCGTTCCTGACTCGTCACCCTGCCTCTTTCCGTCTGCCTGCAGAGAGAGGGACAGAGAGAGAGCGGGGGGTAGAGGGAGGGGGACACACCTGTAGATTCGTCGTTTTTTTCACATTAAACTGTGTGAAATTACAGTTGAGTTGGACCAAAGCACACTTGGTGATTGATGGAAAGAGTAACACCGACGGTTTAGGTGAGTTTTACTTTGTTTCTGTCCAGTTTGAATGAAGTGTTTTACGATGCTTCGCTACGTACAGCTGATCTCAACATAAACACAAATACACGTGAATGATGGCGTAAGCTGCACAGAGTGGGTGAGGGGGGGGGGGCGCAATCGTACTCGGGCAGCTTGGCGGAGGTCTGCGCTCTCCGAGTGCCATTCTAGTTGAATATTTTTCTCCAATACAAAATCACCAAAATAATGCAAAATCATATTTTTCCAAACTAGGTGTTGTATTATAATCAGAAAGAGGCCATTGATGTGTGGAGAAATTTTGATGGTACTACACATAAGACTGAAGTTATTGAATATTTTTATAACATCTCTTTTCGGCGTTGCACTTTGTAGACGGTCCCTGACCCCTCGTCTCATAGGGGAACTGAACTGAGAGACCAATGTGTCCAGCTCGAAAAAGAGTTTGTGTTTTAACAGCGTTTCGCTTATGAGTTATTGATCCGGAAGTTTCTCTCATACACAGCACCGTCCTCATACGCGCTCTTACGCAACTTCCGGTCGCAGAATATGAAAAAAAACGGGTGTTTTTTTGTTTCTGTGTTGTTGTGATTTTATTTTTTTTGTTTTTAGAAATAAAAAATGAAATTAAGTTTAGTTCATCCCTTTTTGACCCTCATAAAGAAAAATACCTTGTATTTCAATTTTTAAAATAAAAATCAAATAACCACTAATTTATTGTATTTTAATATCCTTTTGTGAAAGGAAAATCGAATGACCAAAAGATACAGTGACCCACATTTTATCCTTCATATTTTTAGTCTAGTTTTAGTCGACGACAACTCAAAACGTTTAAGTCACCGAAAGGTCCTTTGATTTTAGTCAAAATGTTTTCTCTCTTAATTTTATCAGCTATATTATTTTATTTAATCTTAGACCTGTTTAGTCATCAGATTATTTTGAACATTTCTGTAATTTTAGTCAAACTTATTTCACCCGAAATGTTATCTTATTATGTGATGAAAAACAGGTTGAATGATTCAGAATGCAGCTTTTCAGTTTGTTTGAGTCCTCCTGACTGACGCCGCTCATTAATGATGCACGGTTCAGTCGCACCCAACCACCCGAACCCGACGTGACCCGCAAACCTCCAACTTTATGCACTATAGTAGCACAAATTATTGTCAGAATTGAGGTGCGAGACAAGAAGGACATAGACTGAGAGACACAGAGAGAGAGTGACAGAGAGAGGGGAAGAGAAGGTGGAAGGCGACAAAATAAAGAGAGTTTGGTAAAGTTGTGTTTTTAAACTACATTTTAGTCTAGATATTACATGCTTGAAATCGTCATCGTTAGTGTTTAATGACGTTGGTGCCGTCTCGTCATCGTCTCGTCTTAGTCATGGAAAAAAAGGTTGTTGACGAACATCTTTCAAAGTTTTCGTTAACAAAATGAGCACTGCACGGTAGAGGCTTCAGGTACTGCTAGATACCACCAGATCCTACACACACTGCACCTTTAAGTTGCTAAATGCTCCACTATGTTCACCAGCTATAGTCGCTAATTCTGGAAACAGCTTAATTGTCTCTTTACTGTTTGGCAGTAACTTTATCTACACACACGGAAACTAGTGGACTTCACTACGCGGAGACGTTGAATGATCATTTGAAAAACTTCTCGTTAGAGATTTGTAGTTTATACAGGTGACGTTAGAGGTGCTAAAAAATCCCAATTCTCCGAAGATCCATTTGCTATCAGCTGTCAGCTTCTGGTGTTTTTCCCAGTTGCCAGCTGATCTTCACCATCAGGGGCCACACATCAGCCCCCCCCCCCCATGCCCCCACCCCATAATGTTGCTTTTATCATGGTGGGACAAAAGCGGGACAGCCTCTGCCTATACAGCTGTGTGCATACATCACTAGAGGTGTACATATTCATATAATATAGAGAAAATGTGTGCGTGTCAAGTTGTAAGCCTATACCCTGCCCCTGCTCTTCTTCAACCCCCCCGCCCCCCTCCTCACTCCAAACAGAACAAGCGCCTCCTGGGCAAATATTTAAAGTCAAAACAGGCTGGGCCCATAAAAAGCTGAGAGGTGGTGGTGTGGCTACATCTGTCAGGGGGGGGGAGAGATGAGAGGAGAGAGCTGGGGGAGAAGAGGGGTGGCAGCAGCTGCCGAAACGAGTCTGGACACTGCTGACGCCAACACCTGTCCATACTGGAGACACGCGGCTAGCAAATGTCCAGCCGCTGCCCCTCAAACACACACACACACACACACACACACACACACACACACACACACACTGCCTGAATCTGTCCGTCTAATTGTGGAATAAGATATTTGACAAACACACAGATATGGACCCAGACGCACACACACACCTAACCCAGCCCTTTGTAGCCCACCACACCCCTTTCCTCTGGCTGACCCCCATCTGTTGCCTCCCTGGGGAGCGTGTGCATGCATCTGTGTGTGTGTGTGTGTGTGTGTGTGTGTAAGGGTAGGAGGTCAGAGGAGGGGACAGGCAGGCGTTGGCCCCGGCTGCCCATTGATCAACAGCTGCTGGGCTTCTCATGCTGGGCTGGACGGCTGGGAGGGCGACAGCAGCTGGGATGGGGAGAAGGTAAGAGCTCAGGGCCAGAGGCTGGGACCCGGGGTTGGGAGTGGAGGTCGGGGCCGACGGTTGGAGCATACAGGCTGGGATTGGGAACAGGGTTGGAGCCGGGGCTCGGGCGGCGCGGTAAAAAGGCCAGACATGAGTGAGTTTTCAACTGAGGGAAAGGGAAGCAGTAGGGGCAACAGGCGATGGACGGAGCTGCCAGAGATGGGCAGCGAGGCCCTGGACTGCAGCCAGATGCTGAGCCGGGGACGGATGCCAGAAACAGAAACATCGAGGTTAGATAAAGTAGAGTTTAGGATGGAGTTGAAACTCACTAGTTAGTGTCATCCGGACACATCTAAAAGTGTTCATACCTGTTCCCAACAAACACACTGCCATCCTAGAAAGGGACGAGACGCCATTCATTCAACACATTCTCACTATCAACTTGTCAAATACCACCGCTTGGTTGGTGCCCATCGGCATCGGAGACTGGCGCAGCGGCCGATTAGACTGTTGTCAGGCTATTAAATAGGCGTTATCAATCCCTATAAGCCCATAGATGTGGGTCAACAGGGACCTACTACACCCACTAGTAGGTTTTATCATCTATTCACATGGTAGATCACCGAAATAAATAATAAAAGAACATGACAGCAACCTAGCGACCGTAGTAATTATGACAGGAGCAGAAGGGGAAGTCAGGCGATGTAGGATAGAGAGTTTAAAACTGCATAAGGAGTGGTGGTCGGTTGTGATGGATGGGACACAAAACACAGGGCGTTCACCCAGGAGACCAGTGCTAGCATCCCATGTGAAACCAACAATGTGTAGCTGTCTTTGTGTTCGTAGTTATTTTAACCCAAAACACAATGGGTTTTTTTTGCCTATACCTAAATAAGTTGTAGTTTTGTTGCCTAAACCTAAAGAAGCCTGTTAGAACATGTTGCTTTTAAGTTTCACTTTCACTTTTACAAAATAGTAGGCATAGTAGGCCCCTAATGACCCACATCTATGGTGCTGATAGACGCATAACGCATTTTAATGGCCTAATAACAGTCGAATCGGGTGGACACACGGGGTATCGCCTTGCGTTACTTTTGGACCAATCGGACGGTCGGTGGTTCGATCCCCGGCTCCTCCCTTCACGTGTCGAAGTGTCCTTGAGCAAGACACTTAACCCCAAATTGCCCCTGAAGGCTGAATGAGTATTTAGATTAGATCCTGATGGAACCATGTATAGCAGCCACTGCCATCAGTGTATAAATGTGTGTGTGAATGCTGACATGTAGTGTAAAGTGCTTTGAGTGGTCGGCAGACTAGAAAAGCGCTATACAAGTGCAAGTCAGTTTACCATTTACCATGGTACGTGTCGATATACACTTGTGACACAAATAGTGTCCTTTCAAAATAAACTTCCATTTCATAGGAAGTTAGTCGCACAACTTGAGAACTAAAACTCAACAAATATAACTCACAAAATCTTGTGATAAATCAATTATTACACTCATTAATTAGGAATAATAGAGTATTTCATTTTTAGTTGGTAATTCATATTATGGTCAGACTGCGATCTTGCTTTGACTTGAATAATATTTAATCTATGGCTGTCAAAGTTAACGCTATAATAAAACGTTAACGCAAATTTGTTTTAATGCCACTTATTTCTTTAACACATTAACACAACTTGTGATTTTTAGGTTGTAGCGGGCTCTTACGAAGTTAGAGTGAAGATACTGGCATCATATAAAACAAGAAAACCTAAGGAATCCATCGGTACCAACCATGTCATACTAGCTTGTCACGAAGGAGGTTAAATAACGCTCCAAATCTACACTTAATTTTGGCGAGGAAAAACTGTCATGGCCATTTTCAAAGGGGTCCCTTGACCTCTGACCTCAAGGTATATGAATGAAAATGGGTTCTATACACTGACACACTGACAGCTGTTGGCTTGAGTTTGCCATGTTATGATTTGAGCATATTTTTTATGCTAAATGCAGTACCTGTGAGGGTTTCTGGACAATATCTGTCATTGTTTTGTGTTGTTAATTGATTTCCAATAATAAATATATACATACATTTGCATAAAGCAGCATATTTGTCCACTCTCATGTTGATAAGAGTATTAAATACTTGACAAATCTCCCTTTAAGGTACATTTTGAACAGATAAAAAAATGTGTGATTAATTAGCAATTAATTGTGATTAACTACGGACATCATGATTAAATATTTTAATCGATTGACAGCCCTAGTTTAAATCTAATAGCAGCGCTTGTGCTCTTTCCTGCCTTATTTTCATGACTAAAGACTAAATTAAAGTTTAGGATTAAGCCTCGGGCTTTATTGGCTTTATTGGCTTTATTGGGTGGTGAGAGGGCAAATAAAAGGCTGAATATGTGTGTAGCTGCAGATGTTAGGGATATTGATAGTTAAAAGTATTTATTGCATTTAATCAAACTTAACCTCAGGACGTCTTTGTTTTCAAGAAATGAAGGTGATTCGATTTTTACTTTGCATAAAATAAAAAACCTTTCGCCTTTCCCTACAGGCAGGTTGGATTTCACTCTTCAAGTTTGTAGCACAACTGTTGGTGATCGCTGTGTGGAGTGTGTATGCTGTAGGTTGGTGTGTGGGGGTTAAACAGGAGCTGATATAAGAGCTGACAGCTGTTAACGGTGTCGGCCGTCACACATCTGCTGCGTTTGGGGTCTTTTACAGAGTGGCCACAGTTCAGGGGCTGAGCAGAGGAGAGGAGAAGAGGGAGGGGCTGGAGAGAGGAGGAGAGAAGAATTGAAGCAGGTGAAGGAGGGTCAAGAAAGATAGAGAGTAAAAACAACTTTACAGGCATTTTACAGCCATGCATTCCACAGAGAGGTTAGAGTCACGGGTCAGCTGCAGAGCAGGCCAGGTAGATGCTGTCTGGGTTGCTCAAGAGCACTGTAGAAGTGGTGCACAGCTGTCAAACAAGATGACATACGATGAGATATGTAGGTTTGAACCAGCCTCTAAGACACCGGTAGTGCTCAATGACACATGAGAAATGAATTTTTTAATCTGCTAGTTTCAGAGAGATAAAGCGTGACTTTGACCTGACCTTTAATGTTCTCATTGTCTCGCAGGAGTTATGACCTCGATAAGGAGCAACATGCTCCGAGCTCCAGTAAAAAAGGTAATATTTCAGATTGTGAACGTTTATTTTGGCCTTGGGGTGGAATGTCCCTTTTAAATGTGAGACTGTAGGAAAATATGGCCGTCTCACTGCCCCCAAATAAAAAACACCGGTGTGACCTAAACGCTACTAACTGTTGACCTCTGCACACAAGTCAGGCCTCCTCAACGGAGAGAAGATAGCAGGAGCTGGAGGAGAACTCCTATCTGTGCGAGAAATATGAGACCAGAGCCAAAGATGATAGAAGCAAAGAAACTAAAATGTGTGTGTTTTTTGCCAGCCGCTGCCGCCATTTTGGACTGAAAACGCTTATTATATTTATAATATTTTATTGTTCAACACAGGCCATTTTGGCAGAATATGACAATAAAATAATTAATAAGAAATAAGAAATAATTTAGTTTTATTTTTGTACGGCACATTTTAGGTGGCCGCTTTTTTACTGGAGTCCGGTAGTCGCTTTCAGTCCAAAATGGCAGAGGCATAGCTTTGCTGCTGGGTGCTGATGTTGCAACAGAATGAACAATTGACTTACACTTCTTGGCAATATACGTTCTTTGCTAGAGCCATGAGACTGTAATCTTAACTTAACTTAGCATGAACACATGATATTTTTGACGGATGCGATGATCACTATGTCGATTGAGAGTCATAAATTCTTGTCATGACTTGGCCGCGACACATGACAGACTACACGACGGTCCCCTATTCGACAATACACACTCTCCCGGCACCGTTAATAAACAATAAAAATAAAGCTTACCGGGGCTCAAGCCCCCCCCGGGCCCGACCATGTAAAGGGGCCCATGAGGCTCCAGGGGAAACAATAAAA
This sequence comes from Sebastes umbrosus, assembly GCF_015220745.1. NCBI lineage: Eukaryota > Metazoa > Chordata > Actinopteri > Perciformes > Sebastidae > Sebastes > Sebastes umbrosus. The sequence goes on along the minus strand of NC_051278.1, from coordinate 30,706,313 downwards.
ATATAATTCACAGGGAGAAGCGAAAGCAGGCGCGCAACGGAATGCTCCATGTGCAAAGACGCAACGGCAGTGGTGTTTTTTTTTTTTGTTTTTTTTAAAGTTATTTTTTGGGGGCATTTTCCATTTTTTTATTGAGAGGACAGTGGATAGAGTCTTGAAAGGGGGGAGAGAGAGAGTGGATGCGGAAAGGGCCACAGGCCGGATTTGAACCCGGGCCGCCGCGGTCAGGACCAAGCCTTGATACATGGACGCCCGCTCTACCAACTGAGCTAACCCAGGCGCTCGCAGTTGTGTTTTTTACTTCGACACAACCTAGATTGAATATCCTACCCCGAGGTCCAGCAGCAGTTGAAGGTCTGATGACATCATTCTGCATAATAAGTAGCCATGTGCTTCTGTTTACAGCTGTGTGCATCTGTGCTCAGCCGGTCAAATTCACGGCCGTGACGGAACACGTCGTGGAAGGAAAAAAATAAAAAATAAAACATGCTTGACTTTCTGTCGGGACAAAAACTGAAGTGTAAAAATGGCAACTTGTGTTTTTACGTGGGGAGACTATTTCTTGACTGAGACCGGGCTGTTTCCAGTCTTTATGCTAAGCTAATCTAACGATATCCTGTACAGACGAGAGTGGTATCGATTTTCTATATCTAACTCTTTGCAAGAAAGTGAATAAACTTATTTCCCAAAATGTTGAGCTATTCCTTTAACTACTGTACATCCACTGAGAGATCCTGTAACCAACAATTAGTTTGAAAATGGCAAAAATGTGTCTCTTTCTGTGAACCGTTTGATTTTTCGATTGGTATTTATTTTAATGGATGGCTTTAGACTACTCTCAGGTTGTCTTTACTGTGACACATGTGCAGTATTTGACATCATTCTCATATCTTTTTGTTGATTCTGATCTTATGTTGTTCTTTTCTATGTCTGTAAGTGATTGCTATTGGGGCTTATTTTTTTTAAATAGATTTTAAATCCCATTGAGGCCTTCCGGAAAGATTAAAGTTGCACTAATGAATATTTTTATATCAACAATGGATATAAAAGATATCCGCGCACTTAGATGCTTTCGGTCTAAAGGTCCAGACACAACAAGCCAACATCGAAGAACTAGCGGCGATGAAGGCCGACTGTTGCGTCGCCTTAACTTGGCTGACGAGTTGCACTTGAACACATCACAAAGACTACAGCCGACAGCCACTTAGTACTTACGTTCTGCGCCTGCGTGAGAGGAAATAACTCTCCACACCAGCAGGTGGCAGTAGTCGGTATTCATCATGCAAAAAGGAAAACCGGAAGGCCGAGGACGGCAGATAAACAAGCCGTTGTCATGATACGTAAGTGAAAACAAAGCGGTGTTTGCCAACCATTTTCACACCACTCTCACTCACCACTTAGCTTCATTCCAGATGGCCATGTCGATGTGAAAATATCCATGTATTTGAATGATCAGATGAGATGAAGAGGAAAAATGAGAAGAGCCTACTGTGTTTGCACTCTTGACTTTACTTGTTGGCTTGCTTTCCTCACTTCTGTTTCTGTTCTCATGCACTGATTCACTGAAGGGCAGACTAGAGCCGACGGTGCGGGACACACCACAATATCTAGACCGACGGGCGCTCACCGACGGCCCCAAACCGTCCGACGGCCGACCGTCGGCTTGGTGTGTCGGGTCCTTAAAGTGAAAGGTGTCGCTCATAGTAACCTACATCCAGAGAATTAACACCCGACTGGGGCTGAGTTCTACTGAGTTTCATTGTTTCGGTTTTACAGCCAACAACTTTCGTGTTTCGGTTCACTCTCACCGCTCTCATCCCGTTTCCAGCTGCAGCAGGCAGCTGTTTTAGAGAAAAGCTCACATAAAACTGACACTACCTGCCCAGCCCCAAACGGCAGACACAAAGTTAGCGACTAACCGGTGAACATAGTGGAGCATTTAGCAGCTAAAGAGACAGATATTTCCCTGAGGAGTTGGTGGAGGCCAAAACAGAGCTACAGTGGAAAAAGTATTGGACTGACATTCATCAGGTGGTCAGAAACACGACTCTGAATGAATGCTATTGTCTGCTGGGGTGTGTAAATGGAGTAACTATTTGCTAACATATTTGCCATATCCAATAATAAGGTGATTATATGACAAGGTTTACGGGTTCAAAATAAATAAGACTTTACACAATATTAGTTTCCTGGAATGTGGAGGAAAGCAGCAGCAGCGCTCCGTGGAGGACGTGATGATATGTGAACACTCTGCCGTATGTCTTGGCATTTCCCTCTCTTATTGAGGCCTTTGTTTCCAGGTCAAAAGGTTATGGACATAAAAAGTAAAAATTATCTGTCCAAGAAAATGTTTCAAAGAGAAAGAAAGTTTCCTGAACGGGTGCATGTATCTTTGCGTGTATGTTTGTGTGCGGGTGCATGTAGGTGAACGCATCAGAGCGTGTTTGTGTGTGAGTGTGTGTGTGTGTCCTAACATCACAGTTGGCTGAAGGAGAAAACTCATTTGCTTGTCCATTTACTCTGCTTCCTTTTGCAGCACAATGCAGCGGCAGCCACTGGACAAAGAGGCCTCACTGTGGGATTCAAATGAAGGAGGGAGGAGGGGGGAGCGGAGCATAGAAAGGATGAAGGGGTTGGGTGGTGGGGTACGGAGGTTGAGAGGGTTTGAATGAGTGGTACAAGAAGGGGGGAGGAGGTGATAGATGATGAGGGGGTAAAGAGGAAGGAGGGGCGTTCGACTGGTCACAAAATTAGCCCGGCCCCGACCCAAATCGCGGGGCAGCGGTGCCCTTCGGCCCGCTGTGACGCTGTCCAGCCTCTCATCAACATAGTCACACAATACCGAGGAAGGCCAGGCGTCATGCCAGATGCCACTGGCTTTTTTTTTTGTGTGTGTGTGTGCTTCAAGGTGACACAGTTTGTTCAATAGGATGACCTCACTCTGGACAGCTGTGGAATTTGGTACACCGGGGCAATGAATGTCCAGTTTATGGAAAAACCACGCAGGCAAGATGTTTTTGTACTCACCCAAGTCCTGAAAGAAAGCTGGACGCATCTGGGCGACTTCTTCATGTTTGAGGGTTTTTTAGAGGTTGTTGGTGCAGGCAGATGTAGTCAAATAAAGAGAGGAAGTTCGGTGAAGGCAGGGAAATGAGCTGCAGGTGAGGCTGTGGTCAAAGCCAACCTGTGGCGAACACTAACAGAGAGGAGAGAGAGAGAGAGCTTTCAGGCTGTGTATGGTTTGTTTGGCTTTCAGTGGATTCATTTATAAAATCATTTGTACCTTTTCTGTGTCTGTGACTTCATGATATCTTCCATACAAGATTCCCGAGGAGAGAATAAGTCCGGTTGTTAGTTCATTAACAAGTGTTTAGCATTCATTTACAGTCAAATGCCTCCCTCTAGTGCTCATGAAGAAAACCAGTCTATATTTCTGTGTGAGATTATTGCAAGATGCTGCAGTCATGGGACGCCCCTCAAAAACAATCACATACTGGCCCCAGCAGAAGAAAATAAACATTTGACTATTGTACTATAGCTGTTAACCCTCCGAGACCCACAATAGACCTGTTTTTGTCTTTTTTTAGAGGGGTACAGGGGGTCTTTAGGGGGAGATAGCAGGTCAACAGTAGATGTCACATAGAAGTGGTGTACATCATCTGAAAGCTGGGAACCACAGCTCAGCCCTGTGACAAGTTGTTCTAGTCATACATCAGAAATAAACATGAACAAATGAATTGATTAAATAGTTAAAAATAATTGTAAAAGCGTGTAAGGGTTTAGAACATTATGATAGAAGTATATGATGGTTATAATTCCCATGCTCTATTATGTCTCATAAGTTGTTGCAGCAATTTTTGGGTTGATAAGATTTGTTACACAGATTCTGTGCTAAATTTAATCATTTTTTGCCACTCGAAAATTGATAAAAATAATCAATAATCCATCCAAAATACCACATTAAGACACCAAGACCTTGAGGAACACCATAGAAAAAGCCATGCTGTGATTTGGTTTCAAAAACTTTTGACATTTGGAGATTGCATAGCCTATAGCCATCCATCCTCTGAATGCTCTAGGTCTCTAGTTTGATCCATCCATCCTCTGAATGCTCTAGGTCTCTAGTTTGATCCATCCATCCTCTGAATGCTCTAGGTCTCTAGTTTGTGGCTGTAAAGTTTCATGAGGCTGTGATTATCCTAGAGGTCACCACAGGTCAATTTATACAGTCAGTTATAAAAATGGTCTCACTACAATGAAATGGCTACTATGGGGACTAACATCATCAATCAGAATACAGTTGGGCTCATTGGATCCACAATAGTCTCAGCTTTACAGTCATGTCCAATGTATGGAATTCTAAGACTGTTTAGGGACCCCAGTATGCAGAAATATTCAAACACACTATTTTTTAGAATAGGTTGAAAATTACACATTTATCCTGCATGCAAAAAAACTACATGTGAATATCATAAAGTGGGCATGTCTGTAAAGGGGAGACTCGTGGGTACCCATAGAACCTCATTCACATATCTTAAGGTGAGAGGTCAAAAGAGCCCTTTGATACTGGCCATACCAGTTTTGCCCTGCCAAAATGTAGCCTAACTTCCAGAGGAGCTAGCATGGCATGGTTTGGTACCAATGGATTCCTTATACAGTAGGTTTTCTGTGACTCCAGTACCCTCGCTAGCTCTAGCTCTAAAACTGAGCCTGCTACAGCCTCTGAAAGACAGTAAAGTCGTCCAAGGGCGCCCTCAAGCAGTTTAAGAGGTTAAGTGCCAATACAACAATGTAAAAAATACTAAGTAAAACCCTACTTAAGTAAAAGTACAGAAGTACTTTAAAAATATGCTTAGAGTATTAAAAGTAAAAGTTCTTGTTCTACAATAAATGTCCTCAGTGGCTCATATGTTATTATTATATAGGCTAACATTATGAGGTGTTTAATACTGTTGCATCAATGTGTGTATCAAGTACAATATTTCCCTCTGAATAGAAGTATAAAGTAAGATAAAATAATCAAGCAAAGAACAAGTACCAGAAAATTGTAGAGTGAAGATCTACTTACCGGTAACTACTTACCACCATTGATAATACTTCACACTTCACATACATTTGTGCTCTCTTACATGCATGTCAAAGCATATTTACTGGAACAGAACAATTACTGCAACAAAGGATACAATTCAAGCAGAACAGGATGTTACATCTATTTACACACACATACTATACAGTAGCCTACTGTGCAGAAGGCGACTGTTCCACGTTCTAATAATGCATGGAGAGTAGCCCGCGCAGGCCTCATTTATTTGAGACATGTGGCCGAGTATAAACTCTTCAGCTTCAAACATAGCCTACTGTTGACCACACATTTTGTTTGTGGGCCAGACAGAATTAATCTGCTCTCAAATTTGACAAACAAATTAAGAAATTTCATTAACACATTTGTCAAATATATTTCCGGTTGTTTGCAAAACTTTCACACTTCCAGTCTCATTTTAACATCTGGTTCTTCCTGTGACAAATATATATAAAGAGGCTACTAGAACAGACATTAAGCCTACTTGATTGAGGCTGTTTCCATTGGGATGGGGGGTCAAAGTCAGATCTGTGAAAACAAACGTGAACATCAACCACTCAAAGTCAAATTAAATGAGTTGAATGAGTTAAACCATTTTAACCGTCTGGTGTGAATGCACAGAACTCTACAACACAACAACTTCTGGTTAAAACAAGAGACATTATGCAATACATAACGCAATTAATGTTAGCTGTCATGTCTTACTGGAGCGCTTGACTAGAACAGAGCCATCATTAATGTTATTGGTAACACCGTATAGCCATAATGGGCTGGTTTCCGCCCAAGTGGACTACTTTTGATTAAGCTGGGTCAGTAAAAAATAGTGTTGGGCTGGTTGGTGAAATTTGGGCTGCTTTTGTCAACATTTCGCAGAGTTTTGAAAATACTGTAAAAACAATATCACCAAACAAGCTGTCATACTGTATATGGTCAAACACAAATACAAAATTCAATAAACTTTGTTGTGTCCACTCACTCATATTATTGACTCATTGAATTTGAGAAATATTTGATTTCCATGAGTTGTGTTCAGTCATTGTTAGGGATAAGGGAGGACCTACTTACCTTGATGTCATCACATGACAATTGGTGTATTTGGTTGTCTGACTGCACTCTTTGTGGGTTGCAATAGCCTACTGTATATATCTAATATTTACTGTATCTTTGGTTATTTGATGCAGATCGGAGGCTTTGTATGCTTATGTGTTTTCTGTTGCGCATGTAATGGTTTTACGGTTTTACACGTGTTTCTAGCAAAGTTATGATTTGGGCTGTTTCTTTTTTTTAATTGGGCAGGTTTTACTGGAAGTTGTGATTGGGCAGGAAACTGTCAATCTGATCTGGCGACACTGTGTGCTTTTACTACTATGACAAGTCAAAATGTCTTCTGTGAAAAAGGCATAGGCCTATATTAGGTATTTGCGTGATATCAGCGCCAAATATAACAGAAGTAGCTTATACCGGTAAAAGAACAACAAACAATTTTGCTAAATTATTATTAATATTATTATTTTTTAGGAATAATCTGTAAAATTTCTGACAATGTAGGTTAAACAAGCACTTTAAAAAAAAAAATATATATATATATGTATATATATATATATATATATACATATATATATACAGTGGAGGAAATAAGTATTTGATCCCTTGCCGATTTTGTAAGTTTGCCCACTTACAAAGAAAAGAACGGTCTATAATTTTAATGGTAGGTTTATTTTAACAGTGAGAGACAGAATATTAAAAACAAATTCCAGAAAATCTCATCATATAAAAGTTATAAATTAATTTGTATTTTATTGTGGGAAATAAGTATTTGATCCCCTAGCAACCAGCAAGAATTCTGGCCCCCACAGACCGGTTAGATTAGTCCTCTCGCTTTAAGAAAGTACTCCGAATCTCAACTCGTGACCTGTATAAAAGACAACTGTGTCAACTCATTACCTGTATAAAAGACACCTGTCCACAATCAGATTCCAACCTCTCCACCATGGACAAGACCAAAGGGCTGTCTAAGGACATCAGGGACAAGATTGTAGACCTGCACAAGACTGGAATGGGCTACAAGACCATCAGCAAGTAGCTTTGTGAGAAGGAGACAACTGTTGGTGCCATTATTCGGAAATGGAAGAAACACAAAATGACCATCAATCGCCCTCGGTCTGGGGCTCCACGCAAGATCTCGTCTCGTGGGGTATCGATGATCATGAGAAAGGTGAGGGATCAGCCCAGAAATACACGGGAGGAACTTCTTAATGATCGCAAGACAGCTGGGACCACAATCACCAAGAAAACCATTGGTAATACACTACGCCGTAACGGATTAAAATCCTGCAGCGCCCGCAAGGTCCCCCTGCTCAAGAAGGCACATGTACAGGCCCGTCTGTTTGCCAATGAACACCTGAATGATTCAGAGAAGGCTTGGGAGAAGGTGATGTGGTCAGATGAGACCAAAATCGAGCTCTTTGGCATCAACTCGACTCGCCGTGTTTGGAGGAAGAGAAATGCTGACTATAACCCCGAAAACACCATCCCCACCGTCAAGCATGGAGGTGGAAACATTATGTTTTGGGAGTGTTTCTCTGCTAAGGGGACAGGACGACTTCACCGCATCGAAGGGAGGATGGACGGGGCCATGTACCGTGAAATGTTGGACGACAACCTCCTTCCCTCAGCCAGGACACTGAAAATGGGTCGTGGATGGGTCTTCCAGCACGACAATGACCCAAAACATACGGCCAAGGCAACAAAGGAGTGACTCAAGAAGAAGCACATTAAGGTCATGGAGTGACCTAGCCAGTCTCCGGACCTTAATTCCATAGAAAATCTGTGGAGGGAGCTGAAGCTTCGAGTTGCCAAGCGACAGCCTCGAAACCTTAAGGATTTGGAGATGATCTGCAAAGAGGAGTGGACCAAAATCCCCCCTGAGATGTACGCAAACCTGGTGACCAACTACAAGAAACGTCTGACCTCTGTGCTTGCCAACAACGTTTCTCCACCAAGTACTGAGTCATGTTTTGCTAGGGGATCAAATACTTATTTCCCACAATAAAATACAAATCAATTTATAACTTTTATATGATGTGATTTTCTGGATTTTTTTTTTTATATTCTGTCTCACTGCTAAAATATACCTACCATTAAAATTATAGACCGTTCTTTTCTTTGTAAGTGGGCAAACTTACAAAATCGGCGAGGGATCAAATACTTATTTCCTCCACTGTATATATATATTTTAACTTAGGCTATAATAGGCTACATTATAACTGTTTTTGTCTTATAACTGGAATGCAAATATCTGTAGGCTATTGGCCATAAGATTTACGTTAATGTTAACAATCCTATTTTGATAGGTTGAATCATTAAAATGTCCTCTTCGGCTATATATAGGTTAATTTGAACAAGAAAAACTGTCAGTTAGATAGCTTGTTAGTTTGATAGTTAGATACATCAATAGCTAGCTTGATAACTAGATATCTTGATTGCTAGCTTGATAGTTAACGTGGCAGCTTGCTCAATAGCTAGATATATCTATAGCTAGCTCGATAGCTAACATCTCGATAGTTAGCTGGATATCTCAATAGTTAGCTAGATAAATAGATACAAATGTGGTTCAGGATTAAGAACCTGGAAGTCTGAAAAACTAGACTTTGTGTTTTGAAATAAGCTCACACCAGACGTATTTAAAAGTGGATTGAAATCTGAAGTTATATAGAACACTTATAAAACACAAAGTAATGCAATACTGCACATATTGACCTTTAGAGTTTAATCAGCTAACGTGTGTGTTTTAACCTCTGACTTACACCCCACCGCTGTCACACACTAATGCTCGGCAGCCAAACATTGTTCAAACCCACAGAACTTTATTTTAAACTCTAGTGGAGATCCCAAAGTTTCCAAAGACACCAAATAACATGTCAGGATACATTTTTGGGAAATGTGATGATTTTTTTTCCAACCTGAAAATTATTTTACTGGAAATAATAATAAGGTGAAAACTGCATGTAAAGGAGGTTAAAAGAACGAGTTACCACGATAACTTAGCCGATGTGTTGAGGGTTTTTGTGTGTGTATTGTGCGTACGTAGCCTAGAACATTCATTTAGTCTTAACCAGATGTCAAGATAGAAGTCTGCCCTAAAAAAAAAAAAAAATCAGTGGGCTGAACAGTGAGGGAAGGAAGGACATGTTGAAAATAAAAAGGAAAGAAAAGACAGACAGAAATGGACACTGCAGATTCTCAGGTTGTAACAGGGGATTCAGTGAAAAGTTGGCAGTGTTGAGCACGTAAAGGGATAAATGTTCATTATAACACCGCAAAAGAGAAAGAAAACATAGAGCTGCTGCTAGGAAACAAAGACAGACAGGGTCACACCAAACGTACACCGTTCAGTGGAGCAGATAGACATGAATGATCCCGGTTCACTGTTTTCATCCATTTTAACGTCCACTAGGGAGACAGACGGGACCAACAGTGTGTCAATGGATCAATCGATATGTGAATGACTTTATCAGGAGCAGCTTTGCAAAACTGCTTTTCAGGAATTCAGAATTTTTTTTTTTTTTTTAAATTGAAGAGTTGAGGTTAAACACGAGGCTTTATCCCACTGGTTTCAGCAGTTACACACAATCTCAAAACAAAACTAGTACAAAGACTTCATACTGTACATTTTTAATCAATGTCCTGAGAAAAATGTTTCAGACTGAGTGGTCATGTTTAGGTCACGAACGGATGAGTTTTATCTCAAAGTTACATATCAATAACTTGACTAAATGCTTCCCAGCAAAAGTGACTTGATGACTCGTTTAAAATACTGAATGCTAAATTTCTGCCATCAAACCCGTTCATGTCATCATGTTTATACTTTAATTGTGATTTGGAATAAAACCCCCGAATAAAATATGTAATGTGTAACTTTTTTTGGCTGCCTCTGCTAAACAGGTTGAGTTTCTAACAGCTGAAAAACAAACACAGTCAAAGCATCTACAAGTAATTCTTATGGTAATGTGAAATTAGAATATCTTAAGAATCTGTTGGTACTTTCAAACTACCAAAAATATGTTTTTAAAGTGGGAATTATACTTGGTGTGACAGCTGTGTGTCTATGTGGCATTTTTCCATCAAGACCTGATCAGCTTTACCAAGAGTTGTTTGGTTTCCAGTTCTCCACCTCGAATCAAACAAGCTGTTTAAGGAGTATTCTGTCAGTTTGACACAAAGTTCTGTTTACTCATCTGGAGGAGCTTTCTAAAGCCTGGTCTAACGCCACATTCATGCCATATTGATGTCATCGTAATTACAGTTTCTGGCTAGTAAATAATGTTCATGTAAACATCCGAGTGGTAATTACAACAGGGAGACTTTTCTGAAAGCTCGGATACATCCAACTTGGCCTAAAACCAAAACATGGACAACTCATGTCAGCCAAAGTCTGTTGTTGATGTTATTAAACCCAAGTTGAATGGATATAGTGTTATATTGTCAATGCTCAGTGTTTTTAACTCTCACTCACATGACTAATTCTGTAATAACACAACCATCTTGATTTATCGAATCGCATGAACACCCACAAGTCGACCATCCATCCCATATGGCGTGAACGTGGCATAATGAAAGACGCCACTGAGTAGCATTATGGGAAATGTCAACCCAGTCTCACAGCAGTTAGGGAAATAGTCCCGAAATGTAATGTATGGATTTGTGTACATAAACAGATTTCATTTTTTTTTTACATGATATTGCACTTTCGGTGTTATTTCAACCCAAACCACGATCTTTTCATAAACCTAACTAAGTAGTTCTGTTGCCTAAACCTAACCAAGTCAATCTTTTCCTAAAGCTAACTAAGTAGTTTGTTGCCTAAACCTAACCAAGTCAATCTTTTCCTAAACCTAACTAAGTAGTTTTGTTGCCTAAACCTAACCAAGTCGATCTTTTCCTAAACCTAAGTAAGTAGTTTTGTTGCCTAAACCTAACCAAGTCGATCTTTTCCTAAACCTAACTAAGTAGTTATGTTGCCTAAGCCTAACATGTGCACCACATGCTGCTGGACATTTGTAGGAAAACGCACAAAAAATATGTTGTTGAACGTAATGCTGAGCGTCACAAAAAAAAAAAGGGAAATTTGTGTCTTTGTACACGATTCAAATAGAATCAATTTCGCGACTATTTCACAAACTGCCACGAGACTGTGTTGAAAATGTAGACCCCAGCATTTGAGGAGCTTTGCCCCAAACTAGGGAGTATAAAAGGCAGGACATCTTGGCGTCTGCTGCTTCAATTTTGACAATTTAAAAAAAAAAATATATGTCTCTTCCCAGTCCCCCAACTTTATGGAAAAGCAATACTAAATCACTGCAGTACCCCTTTAACAATGGATATTGTTAAGACTGTAATTACCAGCAGTCAGATATCACCAACAATAATGGCTGGGAAGCCACAATCGCTAGTAGTTACATCTAAATCAAATCTAACAGCACTCATACAGTTGATTCAGCCAATTTAAAAGGAGTTTATATGTTTTTGGTTTTACTTGTTAACAAACTGCTCCAAATGCGTAACACTGCAAAAAGCAGCTAATTAAGGCTTTTTAAATTATGTGCGTGAACGCTCCCAAGTCAACGTAATGGGAGGTTTTCCTGTTCTTCCCATTCTACCGACAGCGTTAATGCAGCATCAGACGCAGGTTGTTCCGATTGGCTCATTTGGATGGTGCCGTTTTATTGGTGAAACAGTGAAGAGTAGTTTCTGAAGGAAAAATGCTTATTTATAGGATAACTTCAGTATTTTACAACCTGGGGACAACTATTTTTTGAAATTGGTCCAATATTGAGGGAGAACGCTGCAGCCGCCAGCCGTAATATAATCATTTGGGGCAACCTGGAACCGGACAGGCTCAGATTGTTATTATATATAAAACGGTGGAAACGTGAATGAGTGGAGAGAGGAGTGCCACGGGACACCAGTGTTGTTGTGTTGGAGTACAGAAAGCGTAGCTTAAGTGTTATCTAACAGATTTTCTGTGCCAGGGCTGAATATTTAGCTGATTTCGGCAATGTGTAGGCCATGCGACATTTCACAACGAGGCTTCTCCAAGCGAGACACACGATAACAGACAAACCGAATCAAGCGAAAGGTAAGAATAACGTTTCATTTCTCTGCAGGGTCCTCTCCATAATGTTGCCAGACACTTATAATAACAATCTGAGCCTGTCAGTGGCAAAAACAAGCACTTTTAGTGGACGAAAACTGACGGTACCAGGTTGCCCCAAAGAATTACATTACAGCTCGGTTAGCGGCCGCAGCGTTCTCCCTCAATATTGGACCAATTTCAAAAAGTGTCCCCGTTAATCACTTAGACACAAAATCATGGGAAAATCCAGGTTGAAAAATATCAAAGTATAATATGCAACAGTTGTTGGTTGGTGTTTGTAAACGCACCGCATTCAAAGTTGACCCCTCTTCCTTGGCTCAATGAGGGAGGGGGGTGCGAGTGCGTTGCGTTGTTTTACATTGTGTTATGTTCTAAAACACAAACACACAACGGCCACTGCACACAACAGAGGAGAGACAGAGGAACAGGGGAACTCACAGAGATGTAACAAACTTTTTTCATCCGTCAAATACGTCCGAAAAACATCTAAAAGGAGACTGCCCATGGATGAATAGACTAATGCTTGTGCCTTGGTCAGAAGCCGAGGGACGTGACAAAACGGCGGTATTTGACCACCTGAACGGGCTGCACACACCTGTGCGCTGTTATTGGCTAACCCTAACCTTAACCCCAAGTGGGGCCCAGAGGCTGTTTGCAGACGCCCAGAAGAGTCCCGAATAAAGCAAAATAAGAAGAAAAGAGAAAATCCAGGCAGAGGGCTGCAGGGTCTCTGTAGAAACAGACACCACCACAACACTGCTAGTGGGTCAGAAGTGATAATTGAGAGGGATTCTTTTTTTTTTTTATCAGTCCATACATAGTTTTTTAGGACATTGTTGCATGCTATACCTTTAAGCCTTATTTTCTGGTTTTAAAGATGTCTGAGACTGGACCGAAAAAAGGAGAAAGATGACCAACTGTCTTATAAGTATTTATCAATCCATATTTACACTTTTATTTGTTGAAAAGTTGTTACCTTTGCCTAAATAATCACAAGAATGTGAATGGGAAGATGTCGGCCTACTGAATTGATTTCCATTTGAAAAAGGTATAGTTATACCAGTTATATCTGGTATATACTGGTTCATGTAAAACTCACCTGTTAAAAATTAAACCTAAAACACGAGCCGTCTCACAGTACGGGACGACGTGGGTCACCAACAGCGTTCAGAGGAAGCAGCTACAACAAATTTTATTTTTTGGTTGAATGACAAGGCAACATGAGACGTCTTTGTCGGATGATGAAAAAAAAAAACAACACAAAAAGACATAAAAAATATGAAAGGATCCCTTTTATCGTGTCAGGATGTGTTGTAGACCTGGCAGAATAAAACATAAAGCAGATGTAGTCCAAAGCATCTAAAGTGCAGAGGTTAAAAAGTGATTTACACCAGACTGGCACAGCGCATTTAAAACAGCATAGATTAACAAAAATTAATAAAACGTTTGACCAACCAAACATCAGTTCATCCAGGGGAGTGATCCCGTGTGTTTGAGTGTGTGTTGAGTCCGTTCGCTCATGTCCTCTTTCAGACTCGATGGCAGCTGGTGTCGCATGTCTGAAATAAACGGCTACGATATAAACTGAGAAATTAAAAGAGGTTATCCTAAAAGTTTAAAACTGTTAAAAATCCAGATGGGGACGCTGGGAACCATTCGTACAGAGAGGTCCAGTCTGGAACACGGGACAGTCCGATGATACAGTGGTAACGCATTATGAACAGACATGATGGTCATGTCTCTGTCAGAGAGTTGAGACAGGTAGGTAGGCTGTGTGTGTGGGTGGAGTGAGGGGGGGGGGGAAGAAGAAGGGTACAGCTGATTGGCTGCTGTGCACCCTCTTTGCTTGTGTTCCTCCTCCCTTCCTCTAGAACAGCTGGATCATGGACTCCCGAGACTTGCCCACTCCGATCCACTTGACTGAGGAAACAGGAAGCAGAGGTAGGTGTTAACCGGGTCTTGCTCTATTGTCACAGCTACTCACAGACACAGGCACTCAGGGTTACACAGGTTATCCATGTATACATGCAAGCAGGTGAGTAATCTTATGTTGGAAGTAAGGCTGTTGCCACTATAACGTCTTTAACGCATTAACGCAACTTGCGATTTTTAGGTTGTTTAGGCTCGGTTTTAAAGCTAGAGTGTAGATACTGGCATCATATGAAACTAAAACACCTGAGGAATCCATCGTTACCAACCATGTCGTACTAGCTTGTTGTAAAGGAGGCTAAATAACGCTCCAAACACACGTACAATTTTGGCGAGGAGAAACTGGCAACGAAAATGGGTTCTATTTTTTGTTCTATTTTGAGTTCTGTTTTATGCTAAATGCAGTACCTGTGAGGGTTTCTGGACAATATCTGTCATTGTTTTGTGTTGTTAATTGATTTCCAATAATAAATATATACATACATTTGCATAAAGCAGGCATATTTGTCCACTCCCATGTTGATAAGAGTATTAAATACTTGACAAATCTCCCTTTAAAAAGGTACATTTTGAACAGATAAAAAATGTGTGAGTAATTTGCGATTAATCGTGATTAACTACAGACAATCATGCGATTAATCGCAATCAAATATTTTAATTGATTGACAGCAGTAATTGGAAGCTAATGGCTTACTGGTTTTATCTGAATTAGTGATAAAAGATGCTGCGTCGGTCCTGACTTTTGTTTTTCTTCTTTTTTTTTTGATGTGTGTGAGGACAGAAAGACAGAGTGGAGCTTTGCAGGAATGTGTCTGACTTTTTACAAATTTTCAGTTCATAGTTGGACTTTTATTTGTGTAGTTTTATGTGGATGGAATTAATTTAAATATGAGAAAACATCGCTCCTTCCGTCGCCCTCCCTTGGCTTCTTTTCCTGTCTTTTTATCACGCACATGCGTACTTGTACAAAGCCGACTAGAAACCTTGTTACACGTTTACATTAGGGCTGTCACGTTTTATTGGGAAACAAATATTTGATCTGTAATGACCTGTTCCAATTCAAAATGTACAGTCTATAGTAAGTAGTCCAGCAGATGGCGTTCTTAGCTTGACCTGTTGCACGCCCTATTGACCTATCAGTAAATTAGGCTGATCTATAAAAATAAAGGAGGACCACAACACTAAAGCGTCCGAGAAGCAGCCTGTGGAAGTATTTTGGGTTCAACGCCATAGATGTCAAAATGATCAACAAATAATTCTCAGTTTTCTGATATAAAAAAAATAAAAAAAATAATAATAATCGTTAGTCACCGCCCTAATTTAGACCCCTCAAGGTTTACTGGGTAGAAAAGCTACTTTGAAAACAATTAAACCAGGGTTAAAACAGCATTGGGATTAAAAGTGATAGCACTTTGGTCTCAGAACCAAGACGGACAGCAAGAAATTAAACGTGACGATACAAGTTGTTGTTGTTGTTGGCGGTCTGCATATTTGATCTGGCATAGGTTTTAGGCCGGATGCCCTTCCTGACGCATATCCTGCGCGGGGGTGCGTTTTGGTGGTGGGAGAAAACCCATGCGAACACGGCGGAGAACATGCAAACTCCACACAGAAAGGCCCTGGCTAGACTGGGGATCGAACCCTGGACCTTCTTAAACATGACTAGACAAGACTGCCAGAAAATACCACACACACATAATATATACGTTGGCTCTCGAACACGTTAGTAATTCAGGAAGTAAGTTTAGTTTGACGAGGTTAGACAGATAAAACCATATAATCTATCAACTAAATAATTTTCTATGCATTTAAGTGTATCAATGACAGTGTCTGTGTGTGTGTGTGTGTGTGTCTGTGTGTGTGTATACTGTATATATACAGTATGTGGGGTCATACCAGGCACGGCCACATGGTCCTCAATGAAGTGGACATATTTCCGGGCGTTCTCAGGCAGCTCATCAAAGCTTCTCACAGCCGAGGTGTCGCTCTTCCAGCCCGGCAGCGTCTCATACTGGACCTCCACATGCTGCAGCACCTCCTGATTGGCTGGCACAGAATCATTGGGGGTGGGGGGGGGGTCAGTAATATCACCATTAGCTTTAAAGGAGACCATAATCAAACAGCTATGACAACAGATCAATATGTCTCTGCCTTGAAATGGAGCTCTCTATAAATAACAGTACAGACTAGAAGAAGAGGTTAGACGATATCCACTGAAGTCAGAGACGTAACAACTGAGAACATCAGTTTAGACCTGATGTCAAAAGTCAGACACGGTCAGATCCACTCGGAAAGTGGAAAACAATTTCATCTCAATACATCTTATTCCATTTGAGATACAATCTTTCCGCTGGAACTAAGAACCTTTTGAGGAACTCATTACGTTTCGACTGCAGGGACCAGGGTCTAATTAAGACCAGGGTCTAATTTAGACCAGGGTCTAAATTAAGTTCCGGGGACATGTTACCCCCAGAAAAGGCCCTGGTCGGGAGGTGGTACTTTCTGAAAGTACCAGAGCTTTCAGGGCGGGGTTTGCAAGGATCACCGTCGATCACAGCACTGCTGCTACAACTGAACCGCTTCATTCATAAAACAAGGAAGTACTCTAGTATCGATTTAGGACCATTTTAGGACAAGGGGAGAACATTTCTCTCTGTTTGATAACATTAAAAGTAAAGTTAGGCTCTGCTGTCGGCTTCCCGACACATTTAAAAAAAAGACGGAGAGAAAAAGAGACAGAGATCGCACGAGCTGAGTGGGCGAGCGGTAGAAGAGACCCGGTTACGTCCTAAAGCACGAATAAATAATCATCAAACACTCAACACAACAGATGATTTACTGTGGAGACGGACACTCTTAGTTTCATTTTCCTCTTCATTCATTACATCCAACGTGCATCAGTACACATATGCAGCAGTAAATGTCATCGCAGTGAGATAAAAGCTAACGTTTATTTAAAGTAAACAGGCGGACACACTGACCTGCAGGCTGCAGAGTGTGTTTACCACTGTGACCATCAGCAGCCCTCGTCACATGTCATGCCGCTACGTCAGCGGACTAATTTGCCTAATCTTCACAGGTCTTTTGACCGCGGTGGAAACGCAGACAACAGTGGGCTGAAGGAACCTTTTAGTTCCTTAAAAGTAGTTCTCGGGACTAAAAAGACCCCGGAAGTTTAGGTGGAAACTCGGCTCTGGTTATGTGAGGGGAAAAGGTTGTAAGGTTATAAGGTTGTCTTTTAATTCAATTCCAATATTTTGCCCTCAATTCCTTTGAGAAGGATAACACATGTTAGCGTGGCACGGCTGTCTACTACTATTCTACCTTATCCACCTGTATCCTGAGCAAAAATTGGAGAATTGGAAAAAACAACCTTTTAATTATTCTCTTAATATGTGCCGGAATTTATTTCAACATTTACACAAGAGGTGCTCATTCACACAGCAGCTCACCTGGGAAGTGAGGTATAGTAAGGTTGTCGACTTTGTACGATACACCCACTTTGATCTCTGAGAGCACGTCAAGGATGTCCAGTTTGGTGAGTGCTATACTGGGGGTGGGGCGGGGAACAAAGGGGACAGGAAGGTCATAAGACAGCAGCTGCTTACTGAATACATAGGTCACCCTGCTAACCAGCTTATAACCAATCCTAATCATTCTGAGAAGAAAGATTTGTTATTAATACAACAACAAAAAAACAAGTTTCCTGTGGAGATCAGCAGTTTGCTTTAAAATAAGTGAATAAGACGACAAAAAGAACTGTTACGTTTTGTGAAGCAAATAATCTAAACTGTTTTTTCTCCTTCTTTTTTTGCAAATTTAAATGCAAAAGCTGCAAACATCTAATAAAACTTTAAAACAAAATAGCAACATGTATTAAAAAAACTAAATTTCTCACCTTTAAGTCCTATGATTGTCTTCTAAATGCTGTCTACATAAACACTTCAGGGAAACACACGAATCAATAGAAACACACAAGCACACTGAACTCACGCAGTGAAGCCATTAATCATGTGTGCATATTTGATGAGCACCAGATCCAGCCAACCACATCGCCTCTTCCTGCCTGTGGTCACGCCCACCTCCTTCCCTCGAGTCTGAAGCAGCTCTCCGACCTCCTGGAGACAACAGGTGAGCGACAGACAGTCTATCAGTTTCAAGTGTTTTTGTAAATGATTGAAGAGCTTCATGTCATTCTACGGAACTTGAATGATGATCGAATGAACCGCTCAACATACACAAAAAATGTTCATCCATTAAAGCTTCAGTTTCAGTCGTGAGCAGGTGTCACAGACCGATTTATTGACCTTAACAAACACATTTTCCTTGAGCTGGTTATTGGTGAGGCTGCAGGGTGCTGCAGTGGTTATTACTGTTGCCTCACAGCGAGAAGGCTTGGGGTCCTTCTGTGTGGAGTTTGCATGTTCTCCCCATGTTAGCGGGGTTCACTCCGGGTGCTCAGGTTTCCTCCCACAGTCCAAAGACATGCAGGTTAGGTTCACTGTTGACTCTAAATGTCCCGTAGGTGTAAAAATGAGTGTGAATGGTTGTCTGTCTCTATGTGTCAGCCCTGTTATAGTCTGGTGACCTGTCAAGGGTGTACCCCGCCTTTGCCCAATGTCTGGGATCGGCTCCAGCCCCCACGACCCTGAATAGGATAAGCATTTACAGTTAATGGATGGATGGATGGTTATTGGTGGCAGTGAAGCAAAACCTCCTCTGGGTGGTGCTGTTTGAAAACAAAGCCAGTCTTCTGCTGTATACTGTACAGATCAAGTCATTACACCATGTTTTGACCACAAATACTGCATGAAGATGTTGACAGAATGACGTGTGGATGAAGAACACTTTACCACGAATGTTCTTCATTTATCAGTTATAATTAGTGTGACAACATATTGTGCAGGTTTAAACAAAGCAAAAGTGAGCATGGCTCACATCCCCCCACTCACTGCATGACCCCTACTAGAGCATGGCCAAAGGTTTTGCCTTTTTGGAAAAATTTGGACTGGACTTCTAACCCCCAAAAGGCACAACTAGACCACACTGTCAACCTTCATACCAAATTTGAAGTTCTTAAGTTAAATAGTTTCCGAGTACTGCTCCAGAAATGAAAGTGTGACACGCAAACGGACAGTAGGACGGACACGCCGACTATGTTGTCGCGGGGGTATATAGCGCTGACCTGAGTTGTAAGTTGTACACCTTAAAACTTAGTTGTAAGCCCACTGTGTGCATACTATCCATCTTTGTAGCAAAAAGTCCTGTTCGCATATTGATGGGGGTATGAGTTAATGTGTGTGCATACTTGCCAACCCTCACGATTTTCCTGGGAGGGTTGGCCGTTTTTCATCACCCTCTCTCGGTTTCCTCCCGGGGTCACAATTCTTCCATATTTCTCCCGATTTATAACACATTTTCGTTATCTCAACCTGTTTCTGGCACTGTACAGCGCGTAAAGCTCTACTGTTTCCACCCGGATGACAATAAACACTAATTGTCGTTTCCCGGTGTAAGGGATGCTCGAGACAACGCGCGACGCCCAAAGTTGGGCTTTGCTCGACGCAGCAAAAAGCCATCGTGGCGCGGCGCGCGCCATTACAAATAACGGGTTTCGGAGCGTAGTTTTATCGCGCTTTGTCTGAAAGGGTCTTCAGTGGGTGAGAGATGGAGAGAGAAATGGAGAGTACTAAGAGAAAGAAATACTCAAGCAGTGGCAAAAAATGAATGAACAAGGCAAAAGTGAGCATGGCTCACATCCCCCCCGCTCACTGTTTGACCCCTACTAAAGTAGGGGAGGACGGAGCACTATATACCCCTGACTACATTGTCGCGGGGGTATAATGAATAAAAACTGATATTAGTTCATGCCAGAGATTTACACAAGTTCACGCCAGAGGGGCAAATTATTCAGTTTTCTTTCCTGAGAATTAATCAAAGTACATTAAAAGTAGCCCCATTTAACAAAAAAATGCAGTTGCAGTGTACTTATTATTTTCTTATTTTCATTCTTTAAAAGTCACCGGAATGCAGGAAACAAAGTCTCTGAAATTTTTCTGGGGGAGGACCACCAGACCCCCCCCTTTGGTTTTGACATCCTCCATATTTTTGAGGTCTTAAGGTTAGCAAGTATGTGTGTGTGTGTGTGTGTGTGTGTGTGTGTGTGTGCGTGTGTCCACCTACGTTGCTCTGCTCTGAAGGGAAAGCTCCGATGCCCACTCTGGTGGTGTACGCCTTGACGACCCCGTACACCTCCCCGACGTTCTGAGGCGGCATGCCGAGACCCGTGCACACCCCGCCCACCGTGCAGTTGGACGATGTCACAAACGGGTACGTCCCTGCAATGACAGCGGGAGTGAAGACTGATCATACCGTTCATTTATACTGCACAGGAGGTACGGCTTGAACAAACGTGCAACTGGAAAACAAAAAAATTAGGGAAGATTTGTGTAGAGTAAGGGGTTTTCAAAATCAGACACTGTGGGCCCCACTCAGACAGAGTGGAGATAACTGTGCCCCCCACCAACAACCCCATCACCCCCATGTCCCCCCGTCTCCCCATGTCGATGGGACGATCACAGCATTAGTGCCAAAAAAAGAATTGTGTACTGCAACACGAAAAAAGTTAATATGAACGTATTTTTTCACCTCTATTATTTTCCTTCGTCTTACTTTTATTTGGTAGATAATCATGCTCTAAGTTTTGGAACTACAGTTCCCATAATGCTTTTGGGGTCTTAAATGAGGAGTTCCTTATTTATACTAATAATTAGAGTTGTTCCGATACCGATACCAGTATCTGAAATGCGTCCGATACTGCCCAAAATTTGGGATCGGGTATCGGCGAGTACGGCAGGCTATGCACCGATGTTTAAAGGAAATCAATTCTTCTTCGCCGCTTCAAAACAGTAGCCTTCACTGTTCTGTTGTCGCCCTGGATGTATCATGGCTGCCCCTGGCTATTACTGTTTTAGAGCAGCAAAGAAGAACTGATTGCAGGTAGTTTGCCAAAGCAGTTAAATAATAATAATAATAATAATAATAACAACTTTTATTATTATTATTATTATTATTAATACTATTCTTTTTTATTACGCTTGTATTGGATTGGCACTCGGTATCAGCCGATACCACAAGTTCAGGTATCGGAATTGGAAAGGGAAAAATGGTATCAGAACATCTCTATAACACATCCATACATGGTCAATAGTAAACACCTGTTTATTATTATTATTATTATTATTATCATTATTAATAATAATGATAATAATAATAACAACAACAACTATATATTTTTTTCTATCACACTGGTATCGGTGTCGGTACTCGGTATCGGTAGGGAAAAAGTGGTATCGGAACATCTCTAGTGGATTTAATGATTTCTCTGTGATTCTGACTGACTGACCAGACTGCCGACACAGGATGCCTTCGTGCTCATGCACAGTCAGGTGGCATTAAGTGGTTTAACTGTGAGCGTGCACGTCAAGCCTGGATGCCAGAGCACGTCAATAGCAGATAGCAAACTTACCGTCATCCCTAGTCTGAGCTCCGAGCAGGCTTTTGTAAAGAGCATCACAAAGCTTAAGTGTTTCAGGGCAACATCACCGGCTCACTGTAGATGCACTGAACAACGCTTGGAAATTGATAATTACATTTGTTTTACAGTGGAAATGTTAGTACAAAGACGTTGGCTTATTTTCAAAAGAATAATTGGAAAATATACGGAAGTTAAAAGGGGAACACCACCTAAATTAAGAATTACAATATGTTATTTCCATGACCTAGGAAAGTTCAATCAATATGTGTGAACATGAGCTCCTCTCTCTCAAAGTCAGAAACCAGAGAGGTAAGTCTCACACTTGACGTGATGTCATAAAGTCTGGAGCTGCTCCGTAGACAATGGATGGAGATCAACAGAATTTTCTTTTCTTATGCCCAAATGAGCTTTATTATTATAAAATGTTCCCATATACTCAGAACATTCCCCTGGGTGCTCTCATCTAGAACATCTCTCCCTATTCATCGTCTATGGAGCAGTTCCATACTGTATACCCTATGACACCACAAATTTGAGTTTTAGCACTCTAGTTTTTTGGATTTGGGAGAGAGTTGTTCATGTTTACTCATGTTTTTTGGACTGTCTCAGACCATAGGAACAACATGTATAAATTTTGAAAAAGGGCGTAGTTCCCCTTTAAGAGGTAAGGCGTGCTTAATTGTGGTACACATGCACACACAGCGATGTACTGACCAAAGTCGATGTCCAGCAGCGCTGCGTTGGCTCCTTCCACCAGGATCTTCTTCGGAGGACCGTGAAGAGCCTCGTACATGTAGTGCACCCCGTCTCTCACCATGGGCTTGATCCGCTCCACGTAGTCCTAAAAAAAAAAATCACACGTAACATGTTACTGCAAAGAGGACACATTAAAGTTTCCAGAAATATTTATTTTTCTTCTTTTTAATTGTTATTACCTTTAATCTGTCGAGCTCTCCCTCTATGTCAATCTCCAGAGTGGGGTACATGGACTTGTACTGCCGGGCCAAACCTTTATACCTGTGACGGGCACCATTGATTGGTTTGATTAATTTCCAACTCAGCTGGTATGATACCGTAATGTAATAAAATTAGAAACACAAGAGGCTCACAAACAGCATATCTTGCCATTTGTACTGTGCATTAGAGATTCATTGCCCCTCATCGACCATTAGTCCCAGGAACTAATCCAGGGTTTCTCAAACCTTTTGGAGCCAGGGACTCCTTACAAGGACACCCTCAGAATCGTAACACCACTTAAGCGTAAGCTTACTACCATTTGTGCTTTTAGATGCATAAAGGAACTATATTTGTATTCTAATACTTTTTAACCTAAATATTTCAGACCTGTTTGATAGTGATAAACAGAAACACATTTCAGTTTGAATCATGTTAATACTACTTTGTTTTACCCTGATATTCCGGGTGCGTTGTAATCAGATGTCGCTTTAGCTCGGCTGGCTTCATGGCTTTGTTCGCTAGCAGCTGAAGACACATGGCGCATTTTGGTCTCCCGTCGCTGTTCTCAATAAAATCCAACTCGATATACGTCGTCGTATTTTCTCAATCTAGATAGTTTGGGCTAAGCGTCACTTGATGATGTGGACTGACTCAAATATTTCTCCAAGCTCGCCAGCTAGCTAGCTGGCTAATAAGCTAAGCTAAGCAGCAGCAGGACAGTCCGTTGCACCCTGAGACATGTGATTGATTCATGATAGATTGACGTGACGTGTCAGAATCATATCAGAGGTTCTATTGGTCCAAAGCTAACGTGGGTGGTAGTAATGGACACAGTATGCTTCTTTTATTGCTGCAAATGGTCTCCATCTGTAGAGATGTACTTTATAATAATACAGTACAATTTTATAATTTATAGCGAATTATTTCGCAAACCCCCTGACAGAGTTGCCACGAACCCCTGGGGGTCCCCGGACCCCACTTTCAAAATCTCTGAAATAAGGAACCTCAAGAACTAAACTCTTCTGAGCATTTTTGTGTGTCTAAAGAACTGTGAAGGTCAGGCAAACAAGACTAATAATGGAAACATTTGAATGCAATACAACAAGTAGTAGTGATTGGTTTGAAAATTTGAACCTGGCTCAAGTTTTGCTGGATCGCAGAGCGACATCATACGGCCAATCAAATGCATGCAATTGCATATTCCCGGTGGATTACTTTGTAACGTGAACGCAGTGTTCCTGCTGTTTATCTTGCGATCGTCATAACAACAGATAAACTGCTGGCGTGACGACTTTCCAGAGTATTATAAACCAGCGAGCAGTGTTCTGGCTTCTGATAAGCCTTCAAACTCTTGGATCTGTTACTCAAACTAGACTTCCTGGATCGGTTTCTATGCTTCACCAACGCAACCCCCTTGTATTGTTTTAACACAGGGCAGTTTTCGGTCTGAACGCCTGCTTAGACCTGGGTTCTTCCAATCAAAATGCAGGTAGAGTTCATAAAAAAGGTTCCTGGAAACGTGCCTGTGATACAAACAGGCAATAAAAACTGAAGCTAGGTACGTGTGGGTGAAATGCAGGTAAAGTTTCTCAAGTTTGAAGGAAAACTTTCAAGGAGAGAAAATGGTCATTGGAGAGCGTTGTCGTTGACACACTGCACTTAGATACAGATTTCATCAAAACCCCATACAGAGATATACTCCTGTACTATTAGCACAGACCTTTCAGAGAACTGAGTGAAGTCAGCCAACAGGTCACATATCCTGAGACCGCTACGTGCTGCTTTGGCCGAGTACACTGGGCCGATCCCCTTCTTTGTTGTCCCGAGGCTGGGCAGGGCCAAGAGAGGAGGGAGAGGGGGGGGAGAATAGAAGTAGCATTAGCATGTGATCTCATTCTACAACATTTACCTTTTTCATCATGTGTTATTCATCTAATCTATCAATGTGAAACTCCTAACACCTCTGGACCCAGTGAGTTGTAGAAAAAATCCCATGTCCAAAAGGTCATGTGACTCACTTGACATGATAATTTAAGATAAAACATGCAGACTCTATAGTGGTCATTAGACCTGCCACGTCTGGATCAAGACATTTTCTCACATGGTTGCAAGTTACAGTTAATCATAGATATTTATTGGGTGGAACTAGATACTTAACCCCAAATTGTTCCCGAAGGCTGTGCCATCGGTGTGTGAATGAGTATTTAGATCAGATCCTGATGGGCAGGTTGGCACCTTGCATGGCAGCCTCTGCCATCAGTGTGAATGGATGAATGCTGGCATGTAGTGTGAAGCGCTTTGAGTGGTCAGAAGACTATAAAAAAAGAATTATATAAATGCAAGTCCATTTACCATTTACCAGATGTGTAAATCAGACAGCTGTTGAACCTCATTTGAATAGTCTAATGCTGATACTCGGTTATCTATCAAGTGGCAAAAAGAAGATGTTCATCACCGTCATTGGGTGTTTTCTTCATCTCTACAGACTCGAGCATCAGAGAGGAACTACTAAAATAACATACTAAACTAGTTAACCATTTATATACTGTATGACCCACTCAACAAACACTTCTTGTAACTCAGCCTACTAAAAGGAAGGCTAAATTTGCTTACCCTACATGCAAACTAAAGAATGGAAACACCTTCTTTGGTTATTGAGCTTTACCATCGGGACCAGCCGATGTAAAACATGCAGTATCCAATCACCATGTGTTGTGCTCAGCACATGAGTGAAAAGTCTACACATGTGTTGGCAGTGATGGAAAAAGTATTCCGATCCTTTACTTAGGTAACGTAGTAACACTACAATGTAAAAATACACCATAGTAACACTACAATGTAAAAATACACCATTAGACGTTCATTTCCTTAAAGTAATGCATAAGTAGCATTATACTGTTGTAGCTGGTCCAGCTGTAGCTAGCTTTAACTACTTTATATTAGGGCTAAGTTAACGTGACAATAACGCATTAACGCAAATTCTTTTTAACGTCACTAATTTCTTTAGCGCATTAAAACAATCGATCTTTCAAAGGTTGTAGCGGGCTCAGTTTTAAAGCTAGTGAAGATACTAGAAACTAGAAAAACCTAAGGAATCCATTGGTACCAACCATGTTATACTGGCTTATCACGAAAGAGTCTAAATAACGCTCCAAAGTTATGCTAAATTTGGTGAGAAAAAACAGTCATGCCCATTTTCACATTTTCAAAGGGGTCCCTTGACCTCTGACTTCCAGATATGTGAATGTAAATGGGTTATATGGGTACCCACGAGTCTCCCCTTTACAGAGATGCCCACTTTATGATAATCACATGCAGTTTGGGGGCAAGTCATAGTCAAGTCAGCACACTGACACACTGACAGCTGTTGTTGCCTGTTGGGCTGCAGTTTGCCATGTTATGATTTGAGCATATTTTTATGCTAAATGCAGTACCTGTGAGGGTTTCTGGACAATATCTGTCATTGTTTAGTGTTGTTAATTGATTTCCAATAATAAATATATACATACATTTGCATAAAGCAGCATATTTGCCCACTCCCATGTTAATAAGAGTATTAAATACTTGACAAATGGACAGATAAATAATCAACATCAACATCATACATCAACATGGGAGTGGGCAAATATGCTGCTTTATGTAAATGTATGTATATATTTCTTAT
This sequence comes from Sebastes umbrosus, assembly GCF_015220745.1. NCBI lineage: Eukaryota > Metazoa > Chordata > Actinopteri > Perciformes > Sebastidae > Sebastes > Sebastes umbrosus. Next base: position 30,679,990 of record NC_051278.1, on the reverse strand, counting down.
TGTTTTGGGTTGTTAATTGATTTCCAATGACAGATATTGTCCAGAAACCCTCACAGGTACTGCATTTAGCATAAAAATATGCTCAAATCATAACATGTCAAACTGCAGCCCAACAGGCAACAACAGCTGTCAGTGTGTCAGTGTGCTGACTTGACTATGACTTGCCCCAAACTGCATGTGATTATCATAAAGTGGACATGTCTGTAAAGGGGAGACTCGTGGGTACCCATAGAACCCATTTTCATTCACATATCTTGAGGTCAGTGGGTCAAGGGACCCCTTTGAAAATGGCCATGCCAGTTTTTCCTCAACAAAATGTAGCGCAGGTTTGGAGTGTTATTTAACCTCCTTCGCAACAAGCTACAGTAGTATGACATGGTTGGTACCAATGGATTCTTTGGGTTTTATAGTGTGATATGATATGTTAAAGAAATTAGTGGTGTTGGAATGAATTAGCGTTAGCGCGTCATTATCGCCTTAACTTTGACAGCACTAAATGAAATGTATTCAGTGTATCTTTAAAAAAAAAAAGACATGTTTTCGCAGCATATGTGACATTGATTTTAGGGCACAGCTTAAATCAATTGTGTCTTTTGCATTAAAATGAACATGTTCTACATTAGGAGGATGAGACTGACGCTACTGTGTCCTGTTAACGCATTTGTAACTAAGGAAATTCAACACCTGCTTTTGTTTAGATGCTACTATAGATACTAACGTGAGTTGAGTTCCAATTGTTCTTCAACGGTGACAAAATATTTTCTCAGTTGGAGTTTGTTGTATGTTTTTAGCATCTACAGGACTCCGTACATCTCCGCTTTGTGTTTCTAGTTTTGAGAAATCAGAGTTCAGGATGAATTCTTACTAAATAAACTCTTGTGATCAGACTGCCTTCCAGCAGCAGTGTTCGCAGAATGCCGGGCGTTGCTGGAAATCCACCAGCCTGTCACAGCCATCTGCTGAAAGCGGATAATGGGCCGTGCCATTAAGGCACCCTGGTGAACATGCGTTCACTCTCACACAGACACACAGTAGCTGGCTGGGTGTTTGGGGCTTTGGTGGCTGAGCTGGTAAAGACAACCCGGCTTTGAACAGGAGTACACTGGATCACAGACTCAGCTCAGCATTCCTCACATACGTCAGTGTGGTTCACTGCCCGGGCTGATTTATTATTAGAATACAATCGCTTTCAAATGGTGTGGAATAAAACACCTGGAACTACTACATGAAATACTTTGTAAAGAGTCTAGAGGTAGGCCCCTTAACAGCAAGCTGCTGGTTTATTCAGTCTCTTAGTGATGAAGCACTGCTACTCTCTCTGTCACGCTGTTCATAACCTCCACCTTCTGCAGGGCTGCTACACCCTCTGTCTGTCCGACCTCTGACCTCTCAGAGGACGGACAACCTCAAGGCAGAGCAGTGTTGAGATTGTATGCTGCATGTGTGTCACTGTGGAAAGAAATTTCTGTACATATGGAATGTGAACATAAATTAATGTACAAATTAATAAAGAAGGAAAATTAGATTTCTGTTCCATCTTCACTTAAAATATACATATTCCAAATATGTTAACATTTCCCTCCAGGGATCAATATCCAAGTGCTTGCTTCTACTTTGGCTGTTATCTTTTTGTTATATCATTAAAATGAATGTAACAGAATAGTGATATATAGTATATATGGTGCTCAATTAAGATAGATCAATGGCTGTAGACCGGCCACCAGATGACTTTTGTGTTAAAAATTGAATGATAAAGAGTGGTGTTTAGTGCAAGTGGTACATAATTAAACTCATATAAACACCTGTCATCTTTCCACACTTAAAAATTCTGTCATTTGATACTACTGGCGTATTTTTATAACCAGTTTTAAACATGCAATAAGCTGTGAACACATTAGTCAACCTTTTAAGTTTATATGGCAAATTTGGTTACACATCCAGCAGTTATGGAGCTACATTTGTCTAATATTCCTTCTCTTTTAGCTCTGTTTTTGGTCTCCACCAACTCCTGAGGGAAAAATCTGGATCTTTATCTGCTAAATGCTCCACTATGTTCTGCAGCTAGTGTCAAGCAGTGTCTATCTGCTGTTTGCTGCTGAGCAGGTAGTGAACAGTGGCTTCTTAGGGCGTATTCACACCTGCATTGTTTAGTTGGGTTGAATGGAATCCTGGAGCATTTACTCTCTCGGTGCGGTTCGTTTGGGCAGGTGTGAACACAGCAATCGCACTCGGGTGCAGCACCAAAACAAGCAAACCGAGACCTCCTTGAAGGGGTGGCCTCGGTTCGCTTCCAAACGAACGACGTTACGGTTCGGTACGCTTCATTCGTGGTGAGAACATGATACGACCTCGATCCGGCCCAACTGGGGCGCTGCGCTGTGCAACAGCAACAACAGCTCAAAAGAGCCTACGCTTGCTGTCGCTATTCACATCAGTACTAAACAGGTGTAACGTCAGGCTGTGTTGAAGACCACGGGCATACCTGATGGATCTTTGGAAATATTTTCGGTCGATGAGCTGACACGCTCAGTTTAGGAGGGTTAATGCACGCCTCCTCCTGAACTGTCTTAATATGCATCTTTGGCGACTTTAGAGCATCAATACATTGTTTTCCAGTCGCTTCATTTTCAAACTATATCGATTGTCTTGAGTGAAAAATTGCTACGAGGTAAAAAAAAGAAAACATGGGCCAAGATCAAGCCGCGTAGTTGTCCCTCCATTGTTGCGTCCTAGAAGTCTGCTCTCCTTTGTTTACTTCTGGGAGTTTTACCGCATGGATATTCTGACCAATTAGAGAGCAGTTTCTTTGTAAACGCTGCCGTGTGAACACAAACCAAACTCGAGGCAATATGCAACATTGATCCCTGATTCAGACCAGAGCAAACGAACTACAGGTGTGAAAACGCCCTTAGAGCTTTAGAGCTGAAAACAGCTGTCTGCTTTGAGAGCATTGAGAGTGAACCAAAACAGTGAAGTTGTGGGTCGGACAGCTAAATGAGCTGAAACTCACTATAAAGCTCTGTTAAGGCGAATGGAGCAGTAGATTCATTATTCTCTGTAGGCCTATTACCCTTTCACAATGGCCCTGGCATTAACATGCATCCTCAGTGATCGGATCACAAGTGGACAGCTTTAAGTACAGGTGTGAGCGTACTCGAGACGCATTGAGGACGCATTGAGATCGGATCTTTCAGTCCAGATTCAGAGGTGGTCTGGGCCACAAATGGTCACATTCTTTTAGCAGTGTGTACGTGAATGTGTCCTGGGCCCCACTGAAAGACCGCCTACTCTACTGACGTCCTGCTTGGATCCGCGGGATCTCACTGCGCTCCTCATGTGAATAGACAGGCAGACGCCAGCGCTTGTCCGTCAGTGTTTTTGTCCCGGTGCTCTGCACGGAGCAGACACCCGCCCACCGCTCGCTCTCATCCCCGGCTTTGAAGCAGTGTCAGCGGGCATGGAGGTCCCCGGGGACCGTCGGTAGACAACTTTATATTTTTATGTTAATACAATGTACTCACTGTCTTCACGAATATGCAGGATATTATTACTGACATTCATGTAATATTACGTCACAACGGCTGCTGTATTAGCCGTGAGTTTACTGCGTGTTTATTTGCATAAAGAGCGGAGAAGTGAGATCGGATCACAAGTGGTCACTGGAGACGCATGTGGAGACGCATTCTAATGCCAGGTGTGAACAGACATACTTAAAGCTGTCCACTTGTGATCGGATCACTCAGGACGCATTTTAATACCAGGTCTGAACAGGGCCTTTGTCATTTTGATACATTGTTATCATAAAATATTGATTATAACTGCTTTTTTGTTAGATTATAAGGTTGGTAATTAAGGACCACAGTCTTGTTTAAGTTAAGAGTGCAAACCAGGCTACAGACTACGGCTGACGCTACCTACTGAACTTCGAAAAGTGAAAGTTTACAGAATATATATTATACTACTTCCAATAATAATGACATTTAACAACATAATCAGGATTATTGTATATTTATTGTGCAGCCATAGTGTATAATATGTGGAACAGTGTTGTTGTAGCAAGGCTCTGTGACAACAATAACCATTAAATCTCCAAAATCAGCCAGACAGAAGGACATGGACCTCACATGGATGACTCACTGCAGACATTAAACGTTTTAAAAATCCAAACAATCACGCTGAGGTACGCAAGAAGTGATTTTTTTTTAATCCATGACCAGATTTAATCTTTGAAGCTCCGTCTACAAACACAGACTGAATATTTGATCTCGGCTGTGACTCATAAGAGTCGAGATAAAAGAGCCAACTTCTTTCTCAGAAAGATGTGACATCTAATCGGATCTTTCCCTCCATGTTTGTGAATATGGTGTGTGTGTGTGTGTGTGTGTGTGTGTGTGTGTGTGTGTGTGTGTGTGTGTGTGTGTGTGTGTGTGTGTGTGTGTGTAGCCATTCTTAAAGCAACAGGTGTCTTACTTCTTGCCTGCTTGCTCTTGTCTCTGTTGTTCCTGAACACCATCGACCGCTTGGTGGAAGTCAAACACTGCATACGAGGAAGAGAGGGGACACACACGCTCACACACCTCAGAGAAAGTAGGGCTCACACATTCACACACACACACATTTTTGCATGCACGCAAACATTCACACATAGAAGGACTTACCAATATGTGCTCTGTCTGAGATGACCAATCTCTTCTCCCAGTCTTTTAGACCTACAAACACACACACACACACATGCACTTTGAGTCTCCACACATTAAAGCACAGTCTGTTCCTGTACGTGTTCTGTAAAACAACTCACCTTTTCCTTTGCGTTGGTTCTTTTCTGCCTCTTCAAACAGGCCCGGCAGGTGGATCACGACACCGTTGCCTGAGGCGGAAAAAATAGACGGTGAATGACTGACTGAAACTGAACCATACAGAGTTTGATTGATGTGTGCAAAAGACACACCTGCTTCCAAAATGTAATGGAGTAGAAGAATAAAGTAGCATGATAGGAAAATACTCAAGTGAAGTAACACAAAATTGTACTTAAGTAGAGTAATTGGGTAAATGTACTTAGTCAGATTCCACCACTGCATCTCGCAGTGTTACGTGCAATAAATGATTGTTGTTGTCATACCTTTAATCATCTACCTGCAGTCTAATTATAAGTCACATCTAAACTAGAGTTAATGTCTGTCATTGTGAACGCAGCCCCAGGTGTGTACCGACAGCCTAACTGTGATGTTCAGGGATGTATTTCTGTTCACAGGAGTATTCAAACAGACGGTTCTAATTATTCTTTAATTGGGTTGCATTAACTGAAGGAGGTAAGGTAATTACTTTGGACAAATTAAATGTAGGAAATGTGGAAAATGGCTAAAAAACAAACAACAAACCCTCTTTCAGTGACACTACAGGAATAAATGTGGGAGATAAAACCCATTTACTCAGGAACAGTAAAGACCTGAACATAGATTTGCTCCCAGTGCTAGAGGCCATGAATGTACTTTTACACTGGCAGTGGAGAACAATGGTGTAATAAACAGCAACATGTTTCCACTCTGGGACAAAGAATACGATTATATGTTATCAATGTTTGTCTGTTCTTGTGTGTAACTGTGTGAAAAATATGTTTAACTGTAAGAACTACCATGTAATACCAGTAATGCTAAATGCTTACATCAGTTGCTGCAAGAGACATTTAGATTTGTTTGGAAAAATGGAAAGCAGATGTCAAAAATAACTGTCTAGAACTCGAGCTTTAACGGTAGTAAAAGCTTTATATTAGGTTAACTTTTGATTATTTTGTAGTGCTCTATATTAATAAAACACTGGTCTGATTTGGGCCAAGTTATCAGTGGCTTTATAAAAGCTGAATACAGTTTACTGACTCCTGAGTGGATATTCTCAATTAGGCCTTAAGGCCCAGACACACCAACTCGATATCAAAGTACTAGCGTTGACGAAGGCCTCACGTCGCCTGTGTTTTGTCACCGCAAAGACTACAGCCGACGGTCAGTTAGGACGAACGTTCTGCGCCTGCGTGAGAGGAAATAACTCTCCACACCAGCAGGTGGCGGTAGTCTTCATCATTCAAAAAGGGAAACCGGAAGACCTTGGCCGTCGGATATACAAGCTGTTGTTATGATACGTATATGAAACAAAGTGGCGTTTGCCGTCCATTTTCACGCCACTCTCACTCACCACGCTGTGAAAATATCTGTATATTGGAATGATCAAATGAGAAGAAGATGAAAAATGAGAAGAGTCTTCTGTGTGCGCCCTTTTCACTTTACTCGTTGGCTTGTTTTCCTCACTTCCGTTTCTCTTCTCCTGCACTGATTTGTTTAAGCTGAACAGCCAATCAGAGTGATTTCTCTCACCGGCGGGCGCCACCGCCGATGCTGAATCGGCCGAAAAAACTCTGACACGGGCAGACTAGAGCCGACGGTGCGGGACACACCACAAAAACTAGGCAGACAGACGCTCACCGACGGTCCCAAACTGTCCGACGGCCGACCGTCGGCTTGGTGTGTCAGGGCCCTTAATCCAAATGGAGCATTTTCCGATTAAGACATATGGGACATGCCGATATTCTTCTGGTTTTAGGAGTATTCTTTGGACGTGTATACAGCGCATTCGGAATATGCGTTTCAATTCGGGTTTTCAGGGCAGTTTGCAACACATGGCCTCTTGTCTGTTAGCGTCCAGCTCTGTGCGTTGAACACAAACCAACTAGTCAACAGTTTACGGAGATGCATGCCCAAAAGAAAAGCCCACATTTCTGGTTGGAAGGAAGAACACACCTATTGTTAGACATTATGAAAGACTCGGATATCAACAGGTTTTTGGATATGCGCAAATATCAAAACTCCGACCTTTTCAAGAAGGTGGTTGAAGGAATGAAAGAGGAGGAGGCTGTGTTCGCACGGTCCAACAAGTCCGCCACCGGTTACGTTAATTGGAGTATGCACGGCTGCATGTAAACAGGAATATTAGTGGAATATTCATTTCATTAGCCATGTAAACAGCTTAGTGGGAATATTGTCTTTTTCGGAATAAGGGCCAAAAACTGAATATTTTGTGCATGTACGTCACACACGTAGTCACTGTCTGTTCTAGGCATTTAATGCTATTAAAAAAATAAGAACAAGTCTACAGACAGCGCTGCTTTAAGCTAAATGCTAAGGTCAGCATGCTAACACGCTTACAATGACAATGCTAACACGATGATGCTAAAGCCGGGACAATGTTTAAAGAGAAGATGACTGCACACTGAGCCACAAACCACAGTGGTTACAGCGTTATTTAGCCTCCCTCCTGACAAGTTAGCATGGCCTGTTTGTACCAGTGGATCCTCTGGTTTTTCTAGTTTCATATGATACCAGTACCTTCACTCTATCTCTGAACCTGCTACAGCCTCTCAAAGACAGTAAAGTCGGTCTGGATTGGGCCTCAGGGGGTTAAGCAAGTAAACAAAAAAACTATACATGGCTGCAATTGATTTTTTGGGGGAATTTTTGTCCTATTCTTCTTGGTGGGGCAAGCGCAGCATGCTCTGAAACGCCATCGATCCAAGTGCATGTCACACTTGACACGTGCTGAAAGTCTTTCTCTGCGTTTGAGCCAGCAGAATAGCATTAATGTGTCATCTATCACAGAAGGCAAAAGCATAAATGGGATTAAGTATTGACAGATCATACAGCTGCACATGTTAAAGTGCATATGAGTGTGTGTGTGTGTGTGTGTGTGTCTGTGTGCGAGGGTTGGAAGCCAGACAGAAAGAGTAAGACACCATTAGCTAATGAAGTTACTGCAGATGAGTGGATGTGATGTAGCCTGCAGTCTGGCTCTGAGTCAAGCTGATCACACTCACACTGTAGCAGTCGTCAAATATGGAGGCCGCTCCTGCTGGCGATGACGAGCGCCAGGGCTAAAAGGAGTCTATCAATTCATCAAGAAAATAGCGAGGAAAGATGGCCTTGGAACGAGAGCCTTGTGTGAGCAAATGGTGTGTGTGTGTGTGTGTGTAGATCGCACAAATGTTGAATGTGAATTTTAAAGTGTTTCTGCATCTGTGTGCATTACACACCAATGAAGGAGGTGGCCTTGGGGTTGATGATGCCGCTGGGGAGGAGGTGAAAGTCGTACTCCACCTTGTCGACCACCACCGTGTGTCCGGCGTTGTTGCCGCCCTGCGTAGGAGAGACAGAGAGCGATGAGGAGAGACACACAGAGAGGTCTAATGGAGGCTCTGCAATTTTGTTTGGCTGAGCCGGAGGGCAGGCTGAATAGTTTGGCGAGTAGCAACACGCATCGTACATTAACCCCTGGCCTGCTGTCTGTTAGTGTGTGTGTGTGTGTGTGTGTGTGTGTGTTTGTGTGTGTGTGCTACTCTGTGCTGTTGCTATGAGACTCCTGTTCACTACGCACTCAGATCTCAAGTGAAGGTCTCACTCCAGTGTAAACTCACCGACAAACGTGTCAGCAAAGGACCGATAAACTGGATTGTTGTTGCTGTGGATTAAACGTTATGTAAATAATGTTCTATTACCCGCGTCCTGTGAAGACTCGATGCTCCCAACTCCTACATCATAAAACAAACTGTCAGTCACAGTGTCAAACTTCAACCTCAAAGCCGCCATCATACTCCAACAGAGGACATGTAGCTTGAGGAATTAATGTCCTGCCTCTTTTGGCACGTGTCAAGTCCGATGATAAAACCAAGGCCGAACACAAACCAAAGCTTTGACAGTCAAAGGGCCTCATGCAAGAACATTTCTGTATTCCTAACCTAAACCTCTCTTAAGGCCCCGACACGCCAAGCCGACCGTCGGACAGTTTGGGGCCCATCAGTGAGCATCTGTCAGTCTAGTTTTTGCGGTGTGTCCACACCGTCGCCTCTAGCCCGTCTTTGTCTGAGGCTTTTCGGGCGATTCAGCATGTTGAGTCGGCGGGTACTTGGGTGCCTATTCAATATGTATTGTGATTTTCAAATATTGCGATAAGTATTGCAATTCAATATTAGGATCTATTGCAATGATTTTTGTTAACTTTTAACACTAGACCATGAGAAAAAGTTGAATCATACACTTCTAGGGACTTTTATGTTGGAAAATATCTAAATTAATACGGTAAAAATGTTTGATTTTCAGCATGTATGTAGTCAGAGATGTCCTGAAGTCAAATACATCTGTCATTGTCAGACATTACAATTTTTCCAGCAACTCAAAAATAAAAAAATAAAGAATTTCCCTCACACATTATTGGTATATATATATACATATTTTTTATTATTTCATTTATATGTGATGTTTTATACTTGTGGTGAATATAATCCAATTAACCTTATTTCCATATAGTATGTATTTTGTGTACCCTTTGTTAACACCTTATTTTGAAAACCGGACATAGTCATACTTCCGCTAACTTCACCAAGTTTATCGCTAGATGTCCCGCCAGCTCCGTTCTCTTTATGATTATTGTATTTAACGCTGATGATTATGTGCTTGCTGGCTGTTAATCTGGACGCTGCATTCAGGCCTGCACATGATTTAGCTGACAAGTGGAGATAAAAAATGCAAAAGTAGAGCCCTGAAGGAGAACAGAGAGTCCTCGGACGAGAACGTCATAATCTGACCTGCTTTGCGTTTCACGGTCACAGTTCATGCACTTACAGATGGAAAAGCAATGAAGGATGATATTAGCAGTGAAATGAACGTACAGTAAGCAAAGCACAAAATAACTACGTTGAGACAGGAGGGGACGCGTGAATGAAGGAAAGTATTGTTAAGTATTTTTGCTGTGCTGATAATAAAGGCAGCTACAGATCCATTCATGCGCTCACTACCTGAGGTGCCAATTCAACTTGGTCCGTCCTGTGACCGGGATGTGTTCCTATTAACGCTGTAGCCTGTGGATGTAAATCAAGCCCAGCATGTGTTTGACCACATGAGGTTATTCCTGGCCACAGCAGTACCCTGAAGGTGGAGAGGGGGAACAGATGGGGAGGGAGGGGGGGCCAGATGCCTCTCCTTTTTAGATACTTTTACGATGCATCCCATCCCCCACGGAACATAACTTTGGTTCTCATACTGTCCCGAGATTGGCCTCTTATTCCAATCACGAGAAACTTTTAATACTCACCTGCTACTGTTCTGTGGTTTGTGTACTGCCATGGCAACGCTGATTATCCACTGTGTGTGTTTGAGATTACAGTAGGAGGTCCAGAGGATTTGATTTACCAGAGTGGGGTCAGGGAAGATGAGTGCTGTTGGGATACAAACTATTCACCCGACGCTACCTGACCTCAGTGATTTTTTTTTCTTACCCAAATCGAGGGTCTAAGGATAGAGAAGCTGTAGGGATTGTAAAGCCCCTTAAAGCGGCAGTAAGAACAATATTTTTGGCATCATTGGGCAAAAAATCCATAATAACCTGTCAGCATATTGTAATTCAAGTGTTCTGAGAGAAAACTAGACTTCTGCTCCTCCTCATGGCTCTGTTTTCAGGCTTTAAAACATCTAGCCCGTGACGGGAGACTTTGGCCAATCACAGGTCATTTCAGAGAGAGAGAGAGCGTTCTTATTGGCTGTTCATTCAACGGAGGCAGCTGTCAATCACTCGCAAACTCTGATCAAACGGTCAAACTAAGCAGCGCTGATCAAATATTAATTAATATTCTGTTACTGTAATGTCTATTTCTTGCCTGAAATGTTGTCAGAAACATCTGGGGCTAAAATTTAAAAATGTCATTAGTCATTAGAATTAATTAGAACTAATTAATTGATCCACAGAAAACCAATCAAGAATGCGTCATTTATCAAAGCAGCTATAACCAATGGGCCTCATTCACCAATATCTTCCTCTTTTTTCCTAAATTTGTTCTTAAGAAAGGTCTTAAGAAAAGTCTATGTCAGATTCACGACACAGAATGTTCGCACGTGTGTTCTTATAATGATGAATCCTATTTCCTCGTAAATTAAAAGCGTGTGCCAGTTGATCCTAATAATCAGGTAAACTCCCTGGCATGACACAGCAGGGCCGTGTGCACACACAGGAAATGAAAAGAGAATTAAATCAAGAATGGCCAAAGGAAAGTCTAAAGAGGGTGGAGCACCGGACCAAAGCTTATAATATTTAGTAATCGGCAAACGTAAAAATGATGAGAAATGACGTTGAAATAGAAACAGTGTATGAAAATGAATGTATTGTTCTCTCATAGTTCCATACATTACCTACTATGTAAATACAAAACCAACACTAATCACATTTTCATGCTTTAAGAATTGTAAATCGATCGGATTATTACAAACCAACTAATCATTAACTTAGATGCTTTAAGAGTTTGTGATCTAGTTGATGGTAAAACTGCAACAGATAATGTACAAAACACAAAATGATCTGCTTCCTGACTGTATTCAGAGGTTGTTAGAAAGTAGAGAGAGCCAGTATGAATTTCGGGGAATAGGTATGTTTAAAACAAGGAATTCAAATGTTGTAGTTCACCTTGCAAATAAAGGAAAATAAGGTGGTAAACACATATAAAACAGATATGATTACTGTCTGAATGCTATCAGGGACTGGGTGGTGGAAAAAATGTTTACAACTCAATGCTGATGAGACAGAAGTTCTGGTCGTTGCCCCCACGACTATGCAAAGTATTGGTCCTCTTTCCTCTGCTGTGCACGTTTGACACCCATGTTAAGCAGCTGACCAGATCTTGTTTTTTTCCACTTAAGAAACATTAGTAAACTGAGATCTGTTGTTTCATTGACTGAGCTAGAGATGCTTATACACGCTTTTTATTTCATCTCGCGTTGACTATTGTAACGCACTCTTCTCTTCAACCAGTATGTCTGCTCTTGATCGTCTGCAGTCAATTCAGAATGCTGCCGCTAGACTACTCAAACGGTCAAATAAACGGTCTCACATCACCCCAATACTCAGATCTCTCCATTGGCTCCCGGTAGCCTATGGGACCCATTTCAAAATTCGCACTTTCACCTACGGAGCACGGCACGGTCAGACTCCTGCGTATGTGGCTGAACTACTTCGTCCTTACTCGTCAACTTGTTCTCTGAGGTCAAACAGACAAAACCTGTTGTCTGTCCCACGCACTCGCCTCAAGACTCGTGGTGATCATGCTTTCGAGGCCGTAGCATCTAAACTATGGAATGCTCTGGACCTTTACGGTCCGCTGACTCAGTAGATTCTTTTAAAGGTCAGTTAAAAACCTCAGACAGGCGTTTGGGTAGTTTGTTTAATACTTTCTGAATTGGAGGTTCTTCTGCAGGAAGTGAACACCAAACGAGCGGTTATATATGAGCGTGTCAGTAGTGATATAGAATAACACAAAAAAGATGCATGGGATGCAATTACATGTTCAGTGTTGTAATGTTTATAAAGTGTAAAAAATTAAATAATGAAAATTATAAAAAATATCATTATAATTTTCTGTCATTGGTGAATGACAGAATCTCTGTGAAAACGGTGTAAGTGGGTTTTAAGAAGAGATTTCTTCTTAACAAAGGTTGTTGAATGACGCCCAATGTTTTTATCTTAATGGATCAGATGACTGCTTGTATGTCAAAGGTGTCGTTCATAGTGACAAATCCACAGAGAATTAGCCGACTCTGCAGTTCCCCTCAGCTCTACAAAGATCTACTGCGACTTTTACGAGAACCTGTAGTTAAATATTGGTGAGCAACCGACACTTTTAAGTGTTGACAGTAGGGATAGCGACCGGCTCTAGGTCAGCTTGGAAAGGCTCGGGGCGAAGGTGGCTCGCGGCCGCAGCTTTACAGCGCTCCACGCCCGGACCTCGCCACATCATGGACAAAGGGCTAGCTGCTTCCACTCTCCCCGCCGGGGGCAGCCCCCTGCTCCCGGTGCGACTGTTGACCGGGACGGACTGTCCTCAGTGCAGCCTGTGGCGCAATGAAAGTGAGGGCCGGTTCGCGCCGGCTGAGGTGTGATCCAGGCCCATCGGGGTCGGGCGCACCGCCGTAAAGTGATATCGGTGCCGTTGTATCGGAACCATTTTGCGAGTACGAGTACACGAGCACAGTGTCGGACCCGATACCCGATACCCGATACCCGAGCATCCCTAGTTGACAGATCTTGTGCATACAACGTCTATTTACCAAAATGCCGAAGGGCTAAAAAGACAATAGTCTATGTTTGCCAAACACGCCTCAGTTTCAATAAACGTAGCAACCGCGTCGAGTGCATTGAATCTGCATGTGGCGGCTGAAATCCTACTATATCATTATGACACAGCCCGTGGCAAATAAAGCGTCTCCTGGCAGATAAAGACAAAACACTGACAAAACCCACAGGGTAACCACAACAGATTCTCCTCCGTTTAACTCGATGAACTTGTTTGAGCTCTTCGGTCTGTTTGTATGTATGCTTCTTATCTGCAAGCAGAGTGAGGCATAGCTAGCTATGAATGCAGTCACACATAGTTTGTGTTTTTTGAGGCATCATCTTGATTGTGTAACTTCAGAAGTCTGAACTTTTAGTGCATTTTATTCAATAATGTTTTTAAGGAAACCTCAGAAAAAAGGCAAACATTTACAGACTAAGGCTGGAAAACAATTCAGTATTAATCAAAGTGCACCAACTTTGCTTAAGTCTCCAGCTGCCAATTATTTTCTCAAACAATCAATTTACTACTTACTTTAATTTACTAACATATATTTGACAAAGAAAAGCAGCAAATCTTGACATTTGAGAAGCTGGAGCCACAGAATGTGTCACAGTTTTGTTTAGAAACTGGCTTAAACGATTAATCGATTATCAAACGCTGCTGGTTAACTTTCTGTCGATCGACTAATCAATTCAGCTTTAAAATATTATTATTATTAATATTCTATTGATTTCAACACTAGTAGAGACCCTGTAGACAGTGAACTGCTCATGCATTAATAAATGGAAAAAAGTAATTATTTTGTGACAGTTAATAATAGAGGTAGGAAAAAAAATCAATTCACCTATGTATTGCGATTTTTTTTTTTTTACGATTTTGAAATAGATTTTTTTTAATGCCAGAATCGATATATTTACTTCATTTGAGTCTATGTGGAGGTAAAAGGAAAATACCGCTTTTATTGTTGTAGTCTGAGTAACGTGACGTCATATCCGTTCCGTATCCGTCAACCAAAACAAACCGCAGCTGGCCGCAGTGAGCCGAAACGAGAAAGTAGAAAACGGTGGAGGGTCCACGACGTGAATACAACCTGCACCCTCACATTTTAAATCCAACATGGTAAACCCTATACAGCTATATGGAAACACTTTGGGTTTCACACATTGCTAGACATCATGGCTAAAGCTGCATGCTAACTCTGTCTCCGCCGCGGTAACGTGCGGTCAAGCCGGCCGTCACTCTCATCTCTGTGGTCAAATTGGACGCCACAACTGTTGAGCACCCATATACTGACATTTTTGTTAAATGCATTCAAACAGCCCCGATGGAGCTGACCATGGATGTATAAAGAGAACGGAGCTAACGGGAGAGCTAGAGACGGACTTGGAGAAGTTAGAGGAAGTATACACGTGTGACTACGTCCGGTTTTCAAAATATGATGTTAACAAAGGGAACTGTATATACAAAATACATATATGGAAATAAGATTGATTGGATTATATTTACCAGAAGTATAAAACATTACATGTCCCTTATAAATTAAAAAGAAAATATGACTAATTTGTGAGGGAAATGTCTTTATTATTTGATTTTTTGGTTGCTCACGTAATAAATAACTCCTGACAATGACCGATATATTTGCATTGAGGACATCTCTGACTGCATACATGCTGAAAATCAAACATTTTTACTGTATTAATTTAGAGATTTTCCAAAGTAAAAGTCCCTAGAAGTGTATAATTCAACTTTTCCCATGGTCTAGTGTTAAAACAGTTAACAAAAATCACAATAAATCGTAATATCAAATCACAATACTTAAAAAAACGGCATTACATATCGAATCGGCACCCAAGTATCGTGAGAGTATTGAATCGGGAGATAGGTGTATCGTCCCAGGCCTAATGAATTAAACATGATAAATATTGAGTGGTCACTCATTTTGGAAGATCATCACACATTCATATTTTTTATCGGTGGCTAGAAATCAGTACAACAGAACAAAACAGATCTATCTTCGGTTATGGTCTGTTTTCTGATTGTTGTGAAAACAGTGCTGGTTTAAATCATTATTATTATTATTATTATTATTACTATTATTCACTGTGGCTAACGCAGCCACAGCTTGTGTTAACTTTGTGTTGATTATTCAACCAGTACGGCCAAATAGATCTTTGAATTGAGTGTGTTGGAGGCTAATGAGCAAGTATCTGCACCGTTTACTTGGTGAAGCACGCTATGGATATATGATACTCCACAATAATGACTGCTGACTCTCCTGCCATCAGTCTCCAGAGAGGTGTTTAGCTGGTAGCACGCCCCCTCAGCTGCACGCCCTCTCTTTCCTTTCCTGTAACCCCAACTGTGACTTCTAGGATCTTGCAGGTTTGGACTGTAAGGAACACCGAGCAAGACTGCTGGCAAAGCTTATTTTATAAAAAGATCAACGCTATCGGCTCCAGCAGCCCCCAACAAACATATACACAAACACGCACCGTGATGTATGGAGGGGACGCCGTGCAGGACGACTGCCAGAAAGCGGTTTATTTTTACACGTGTCCTACCTCGACAGGAAGCCGCAAAGCTTCGGAGAATCCTTGTTATGTCACTTGTTATCAACAGAATGAACTAATAGTCCACAGAGTTAGTACGAGAAAAGCAGTCAAAGGATTAACAAGATTGTCTGTATTATTGAGAAGGCTGCTGTTAAGTAGGTAGATACCATATTAGCTTATCGTAGATGTCGCGGTATCAGCGCATAAATCAGCCAATAAGTTAGAACAAATTGCAGTAAAGAAATGACAAAGATAATTTAGAAATTGTCTCTACAAGATAATTTGTCCACCAAAGAGCACTGACAAGATGAAAAATGTCAGTTCTTATCTTGGTCACAATTTGAAAAATATTTTCCTTATGAAAAACGTTTGTTATGCATTTATGTGGGGTGAAAAAAAAGAGTGTCGTCTGATAAATCATTAGCAGATTTTCACATCTGTTTCTAGGCGGCCCAATAAAAAGGCAAAAATTCACAAAACATTAATATTGTCTCGAAATAGAGCCTATAGTTGCCTGGGCGATATGAAAGAAATCAAATATCATAATATTATTGACCAAATACCAATGACGATTGACCATTGGTGCGTTCACAAAATATTTACACAATGATATTTTTGATAAATAATCATCAGTAACGTGGACATAACGGCTAAGTGGGTAAAGTCAAATCACAGAACAGCTATTCAGTCTGGTAAGTTCATCATTTTACTGTAATGCAGCCAGGAAAAGACAACATTTATGCCATATTATGATATCCACAATCTAAGACGATATGTAGTCTCATATAGCGATGTTGATATAATATTGATATATAGCTCAGCCCTACTAGATATGAGGGGAAAGGGTGAAATTGTGTGGTCCCTAATCAAGGCAAATAAGAAACATGTTCAAATCAATCTGAGCTTTCGTGCAACTCCAACGTAACAATAAACAGCATAAAGTAAAGCAAACCTTTAAAATCTTATTTTCACACCATGCTGAAACGAATGGAAACCAGTGGCTTCTTATTGACCTAAAATGTCCTGTGAATGCAGCAACATTATCAACCTTATTTGTGGGAAAAAGTTTGAAATGTGACAACATTGCAATTGCAACATACTGTACAGTCTTTCTGACTTCATCGCCTCAGTTTGTTGAGTCTTTCACTTCAGTTTAGATCTTTTCAAACTTGACAACATACACATGCTAAACGGGCCCCTTTCTATTTTCTCTTTACAATGTTTGTTAACGCAGTTGCTGACAGGAAGTAAACTTGGACCAAAGCTGTTGCCCTATACACACTAGGGCAACAAAAGTTATACAAGTAGTATTCAGTTACACAAATCAGAGACCAGTAGACCAAATATGACCAGTCCTCTACAGGCTGGCCAGACTTCAGCTTTCTTGGGAGGAGATATGGTTCAAGTATGTGGCTCTAGGCCATCCCAGAAGAGGGGCTCAGTCCTCCCACGACTGCTTCCACTTAGGGACAGGAATCTTCCCAGGACACAGTGGGCAACAACAAGACAACAACACATCGCATTTCAGAGTCTCCAATCCACAAAGTTTGCATGAGAAATCTGTGCATGCAAATTCAACACGCCAGGAGTCGAACCACTGAGCCAACGTGCTGACCGAGTCCAGATAAAGAGCGTGCGGAGGCCGGGGTCACATGGATGTCACTAAATATACCGCTTGATAAGATAAAACAAACAACAATCATTTGCTGGCTGAAACAGTGAAGGTGAATAACAGCTCGCCATTAGCTGGCTGCACAATCACAACTCTTTATACATACTGTTCATCCGTTTAAGAGGAACTGTCACTGTCACAACTACACACGCCCCTCATATCCTGATGTTAGACTGGCAACATCTGTTTGCACATCCTGACATACCGGTAGTTAATATGTTATCAACAAATCATTTATGTTGTCTTGTTTTGTACCATGTCCACTCACAGCGTGTCTGAAATGATAAGGTGGTGTACTGTATGTTTGGGCCCCCCAAAGGCAGAACAATGTGTATAGCATATATATACGGATACGTTCAAGTGCAGCATGCAGGATCAGGATAACAGTAATTAGTATTTTTTTAAAAAGCATCTGAAATCAAATTTGACAGTATATAACACCACATGAGATGATAATTTTGGTGTTTCCCTGTAATATTTAAACTAATTTGTTGGGAAAATAATGATGTTTAGCATTGTGACTATAATGGACAACAACTTGAATGTAGTGAATGCAGCCTTGCACACAAGGAAAGCAGCAGGAAACTGCAACAACCACAATCCAGTGTAGTAACGTGTTGCTAGCTAACTTTTGAGCCTGAATGGTGGCCATAAAGCCCAGTGTGAAGTGATGCACCTGGTGACTTTAGTGAGCCAAAGGTGCCTTCAGGTACGTGACTGCTGTCATGTGCACACGACAGACAGCAGTCAGTTGACATTAAAGGTGTCTGAGGAGCTAAACAGCAGCTAGCAGGGATTCAAGGTGACATTAGCTAAAACAGTGAGAACAACACAGTGAGTGAGATGTTGGTTAGCTGGCTGATGATCGGTAGCTCGCTCTGGATCTGTCACCTCCTGAGCCGCCGTGCACCTACGGGGGGTTTCCGGTAACTAACGGACGCATAACAACAAGTGAATGCAGCATGGAGGGCTATTAACGAACCTGACATCTGCACACCATGTCCGCGTCTTGAGCCAGAAGGTCCACAACTTTCCCTTTCCCCTCGTCGCCCCACTGAGCTCCGAGCACCACGGTCACTCTGTTACCGACGGCCGGTCTGGAGGTGCGTTTCTTCGGGCTGCCGCCGCCGTCGCTCCCGTTCGCGGCCCCGGCGTCTTCCTGACTCCCACTGTCCGACATGTCTGCTGCTGCTGGGTCTCTGGCTGACTGACTGCACACTGAGCGTCCTTTAGCTGCTGCTGCTGAGAGAGCTGAGAGACTGGAAGAGCTTCACTCCACGGCAACGTGAGACGCGAGGAAGTAACACACCACGCACATGCGTACAAGTGTCTGAAATAACAATTAGCATATAACCAAACATACGTGTGGACGGAAAAAAAAAACACACGCAGCTGCAGCTTTAAACCTCACTCACATAACTCACATAACTCACTAGAAGTCTTCATTAGGATGAAATAAAATAACTGTCCCTCATATGTTTATTATTGTAATTTTATATTATGTGTCCGACATAGGTGTCTGGAATCCGACAGTACGTGAATCATCTTGATTGTTTCTGCACTCTCCGATGACGCTCCCACTACTCTGGTGTTGTGTTCAAGACCCAAAGGTATGGAGGACGGAACCTGCCAAAGTAGAAAACAAATGAATAAATAAATGAATGACTAAATAAATAGATAAATATGTCATTAAATGTAGCAAAAATAATATAAAAAATAAATGTAGCCATTATATAATTGATCAAATGTGGCATAAAATTAAATTTCTGTTTTAATTTGCTTCTTTTTTTGTATTAATTCCCTTATTTATTTACTCTTCTGTTTAGTTTTCCCTTTTTTATTTATCGATGTATTTAATTAACACATGTTTTAATTTATTTATTTTTGCATTTATTTCTAGTTAGTTCATTTATTTTTTATTTATTTATAAGTAATTATATAATATTCATATTAATAATATAATTAATTAATATAATTAATAATGTATGTTAATATAATATTTATAAATATTTATAAATCCATAGTGATGAACCAAAATCTTAACAAAACTAAAATCAATATCCTGTGGTAGTTTTGAAGCCCTAGTAATGCCTAAACAGACTTTATCAAGGACTACAAAACAATATCTGATTTTTTAAATATAAAACATCAACTTTTACATCTTTCCTGTTCGCACTGTAAGCAACAATATAGATCTTGTTTCACTTACCGGAGCAGGATTTACTGTGTTAACATAAGCTATATGAATACAAAACTTGGCCATGATTATGAAAAAACTTTGTCTAATTTGTTGTTATTTATTTATTTAATATTAACTTTTATAGGGCCAAGTACATAGCATGGACCAGTGCCACACATCACAGCATTTATTACTCATTTGCAACACCCAACCCTAGATAGGCCTGAATACAAATACACACATCTCAACAGGAAAACGCATACAGAACGACACAATGATACAAACAAGTAAAGGAACCATAAACAGCCACCTGATTGTTTATTGCATATTTACAGAGAATAAGAGGCTTTGCTTCTGTACACCAAGAACGCCTTCCTCACATATGTAGTCACTTGACAGGTAACTCCAGTCTCAGCTCAGAGGCTGTTTCAGTGGGAGTGAATAGGACTACAGACTGAGTGTCTATAGCACACAAGCATTTGACATTTTTCAAGTCCATTCATCATCAAAAAGAATGTGAAACACTCTAATAGGCATCCTTAAATGCGTTGCCTGTGTTTTGACAGGTATTTTGTAGTCACAAAGTGCATTTCGGTATTTGAGTTCTTTATTCTTTATCTGGATCCCCATTTGCTTCCACAAAATGGTCGCTATAGTCCACACAAAAACAATAAAAACATCAAAACAATCTAACATCACATTGACACTATAAATCAAGAAAAAGCAAAACAAGCGACATATAAAGATCGGAAAATATGTGAAATAACTTTAAGTAGCTATTTGAGGTTGTCACAGTTGACATTTGACACCTGACACTTGCATATCACAACATAAACCACTGTAGATTTTATATTATTGTCCATACAGTAAACATAAAAAAGTGAGACTGGCTTGCATTCACATTAACATATTTATATTATCATATAACTAACACTGCTCTGTTTTCTTTCAGTTGTCAGCAAGCATTAAAATAGACTCACAGAAGCTCTAACTTGGACTGGATTGGTTGTGTTTTATCTTGAGTTATTCGGCTCCCTCTGGTGGTGATCAGAAAGTGCCCAGTTGTTCACACTATGTCCATATGGTGCTGCACCTAAACTCAGTTTAACATGATTACACTGCTTCCTAAACCCTCTGAGACCCACAATAGACCCATTTTTGTCTTTTTTTAGTGGGGTACAGGGGGTATTTAGGGGGAGATAGCAGGTCAACAGTAGATGTCACATAGAAGTGGTGTACAGCATCTGAAAGCTGGGAACCTGACGATTAATTTTAGGTGCAGCTCAGCACTCTGTGTCAAATTGTTCTAGTCATAAATCAGAAATAATCATGAATTAATTTATTGATTAAAATAAACTGTGGAAGTCTATAAGGGTTAGAACATTATAATGGAAGTATATGATGGTTATAATTCCCATGCTCTATTATGTCTCGTAAGTTGTTGCAGCAATTTTTGGGTTGATACCTTTCGTTTGTTACACAGATTCGTTGCTAAAGTTAATCATTTTCTACCACTCGAGTATTGATAAAAAATTATCAAAAATCCCTCCAAAATACCACATTAAGACACCAAGACCTTGAGGAACACCATAGAAAAAAACATGCTGGGATTTGGTAACAAAAACCTTTGACATTTGGAGATTTCTGCAAGAATTGCATTTTTCGGCGATTGGATGGCGAGCACTTCTGTTGTGTAAACTGCTCAGAAAACCCCTCAATTTCAATCTAGCTAGGAAAGCCATCCATCCTCTGAATGCTCTAGGTCTGTGGTTTGTGGCTGTAAAGTTTCATGAGGCTGTGATTATCCTAAAGGTCACCACATGTCGGAATGAAAAAAATAAATAAAATATAATGCAATGGCTACTATCGGCACTAACATCATCACACATGAATACAATTATGCTTATTGGATCCACTAGAGTCTCAGATTTACAATGATACCCTATGATGCCCTCAAACTGCATGTGATTATCATAAAGTGTGTGTCTTAAAGTCTGTAAAGGGGAGACTCGTGGGTACCCATAGAACCCATTTTCATTCACATATCTTGAGGTCAGAGGTCAAGGGACCCCTTTGAAAATGACCATGCCAGTTTTTCCTCGCCAAAATTTAGCCTGACTTTTGAGCGTTATTTAGCCTCCTTCCCAACAAGCTATCATGACATTCCTTGGGTTTTCTAGTTTCATGTGATATATCAGTACCTTCAGTCTGGCTCTAAAATTGAACCTGCTACAGCCTCTCAAAGACAGTAAAGTCGGTTAGGTTCACCTGTGATCTCGCAGGTCTCAGGGGTCCACATTAAGAGGAAACATAAAACATAAAACAATAGATTTTCTGAATAGTGATCTGATAGTGGAAACAATGAGTGCGGAATACAGTGTTGATAATCCATTAATTCTCAGTCATTCTCAAACTTGTTCTTGTTTGTACCTGCTGCAGATGGAGATGCACAGTGCCAGGTATACAGCTCACATCACGACTGTCCTTTCATGTCCTCTGAGGGACATGGTGGGACAGATGGTTAAGTGGGTGGACAACAGAGAGCACTGGGAGCAGTGGGAGCAGTGGGCACAGGTCACGACTCAGGCTCCTCATAGAAAGGGCCTTACTGATGTCATCACAGGTTTTTCCACTCTGACTGTGCTTTGTGAAAATAGTCAGACAAATATGGTCCACGCCGACTAGAGGAGTAAGTCAAGGTTATGAGGTTGTATTATATTTCCCAGCGAATTCATCACTTCACAAAAGAAAGTAACACTGATTTCATGTGAGTGGCTGTGTCTGTGTTTACCCAACCATGAGCACCGCAAACAGATTGCAGCACCTGCAAGCTGCCTCAGGACTGGGTGAGTTTGTTCACCTCTCATCTGGTTTTCACTCGTCAAAGGAAACGTAAATATGTGACACAACGTAAGATTTCATGTGTGCCTCTGCATCACTGTTTTATTTGCTCCCTCGATCTCTTATGAATCCCTTTATTGTTTCCTGTGTTTTTTTCAGGCAGCTGGCAGCACTTTTCTCTTTCTTTGATTAACCTTAACCTGTGTTATTTGTTGTTGTCTAACAACTGGGATTCTGTCTTTGGCCCAGATTTCCCCGTTTCATTTTGACTGCCCTTCTCTCTGAAATGTATAGAAGTATTCAGATCCTTTACTTAAAGCTGAAGTAGGCGAGATTGGAGCAAATATGATTAAAAAAAGTTATTTTTATAAAACGGTCGCTATATCATGACAGTAGTACATGAAACAGGTAACCTGAGGAAAAATCATGTTTCTCTGTGTCCTCCGATGCTCCTAACAGCATCTGCAAGATTTCACAGACCGGAGGAAAACAAGCAGTCAGAGCTGATCTGAGGTCTGCTGTCCAGCTGCCGTCTATGAGAGCTGGCTGTCAATCACTCGCGAAACTCCAACCAAACGGTCAAACTAGTCAGCGCTGATCAAATATGAATCAATATTCTGTAACATTAATGCCTATTTCTTGCCTCAAATGTTTTCAGAATCATCTTGTAGTGCACGTTTAGCTGTAAAATGAGAAAGTTTGTGACCCAGCTGCCATGTTGGAAATCTCTTGAAGGAACGCCAAATACCGGTCACATGATTGGAGCACAGCCAATAGGAACGCTCTCTCTCTCTGAAATGACCTGTGATTGGTCAAAGTCTGCCGTCAGGGGCTAGATTTTCTAAAGCCTGAAAACAGAGCCATGAGGAGGAGCAGAAGTCTAGTTTTCTCTCAGAACACTTGAATTACAATATGCTGAAAGGTTATTATGGAATTTTTGCCCAATGATGCCAAAAATATACTGCCTACTGCCACTTTAAGTAAAAGTATCAATACCACACTGTGTAAATACTCTACTATAAGTAAGTATAAAAGTATGTTAGTAGGCCTATTATCAGCAAAATGGGTAGAGTCAGGTAAAATGGGCTATCATGTAAAATGGGCCAGATAAGGTTGGAGCATCATAGCCCTTTAAAATTTTACAGCCAATCACAATAACTGATCTGGCATTGTTGATACAACACTCGCTGACATGTAACAATAGTTTTGATTGGTCTGAGGTTGCTAGTATGGGCAGCTGAAATTACTGTGTTGCCCTCTTTTTATATTGGCCCAATTTACCTGAACATTGAGTCGTAGTTCAAGAGGGAACCTGCTGATAACTCTAACTCTCACGATTCCAAAACAATGATACTTTTTCCATTTTTGTTTTAACAAATGAATATTTAAGAGGCCCATGCTCATTTATAAAAAATATCATTAGATCTCTTGCTTAGCTTATTTGATGGTCTTATAGATCATTTACCAAAAAAGTGGCCCATTGTACCTGACTCCACCCTACTTATTAAAGGTCCCATATTGTGCTAATTTTCAGGTTCATACTTGTATTTTATGTTTTTACTAGAAAATGTTTACATGCTGTAATGTTAAAAAAAACCTTTATGTTTCTTATATAGTCTGCCTGAATATACCTGTATTTACTCTATGCCTGAAACGCTCCATTTTAGTGCATTTCAACGGAATTGCGCTGCTAGGCAACACCTTGGGTCCATATTTACTTCCTGTCAGTTGATGTATTTCACATACACTGCAACAGAAAAATAAACTGGGACACATTTAGAATGCTTACGTTTAAAACTGTGAAATTGTCTAAATATTGTATATTTGTGACATCACAAATGGACAAAAATCCTGACAGCTTGTTTCAAAAGCATAGTTTCTGAATACGGGCTGTGGGTATTTCTCTGTGGATTGAGTGTTTTGATACTTTCACAGTATTTATAACCTACCTTATGAAATAAAATACATGAAAATCTCACTTTTAACAATATGGGACCTTTAACTTAAACTTAATTCATTAAACACATACAGGTACATACATGAAATTTGACCTCTGCATTTAACCCATACTAAGCATTTAGGAGCAGTGTGCTGCTGTAAAACGTTTATCTATTTATTTCTGTAACTTTCTATATATATCTGTAGGTGTATTTATTTCTGTCCTGCTGTAACAACTGAATTTCCCTGCTGGAGATAAATACATTTTATCTTTACCTCTATGATCTTATATCCTCCTTCCACTGCTGTTAAATGAGAGGTAAGGACGCTGTCGTCCTGCAGGGGGCAGCAGCTGTCTGACATGCGTCAACACTCTTCTTCTGTGGTTTGTTGTTATTGTGACTTCCCTAGCTTGTGAGCTAATGCTAACAGCACAGGAACTGGACTCTGTTAAACCTGTTAAACCTCCTCTCGAGGTCGTTCCTGTTCATATAAAACAGTTATCTCTAACATGTCTACTCCGCTGCTCCTCAGGGCGTTTGTAAACGAGCGGCTCACAGCTGCTGCAGACCAGATATTTCAGGTTTTTGAAGGAACGATAATAAAATATGAAGAAGAAGCTTCGAGCTGCCAGCAGGAGATCCAGCGGCTCAGAGCGCTGCTGCTGGACGCGGTGGCAAACCACGAAACAGGTAATTTCATCATTGTTATTTACTTCTGTCAGTGTCAGACTATACTATAATTATCAGCCTAAAGGTTTGTCAAAGTGGCATATTTATGTTTATGTTAATGTTTATGTTTATGTTTATTGTCTGTAGGCTACCGTTACTGGACGTTGTGGCATTGTTTTAGTCAACAAGGGGTTAACTCACTGTTGTGCTGAAACTAGTATATTTAAATATTTATTTTTATATTAATAAATATTTTTTTTATCATTTATTTGTTTTGTTTTTTAAATAATTGATGTATTATTTGGTTGTATAAACTGACAAAATATTTATATATGAAAATCACAAGAAACCTGAACCAAAACAATGTTTTAAAGATTTAGTTTGACTAACAGCTCAACTGATTACATTCTTTTTAATTTATTTTAATAAAGACTGTGAAGTCAAAGAGGCAAAAAAGAAGAAACATTGCCTGAACTTAATGATATTCAAATGAAATGAACATGAGTTAAACACTTTACCGTGAGATTGTGAATACTTTTCTCAATATTGCAATTAGAGCTGCAACGATTAGTCGATAAATCAATTAGTCAATCGACAGAAGATTAATCGGCAACTATTAATCCAAAAATAGTTTTGTCATTTAACATTTGTTGTTTCAAGCTTCTCAAAATGTATATTTAATCGAGAAAATAATCTGCAGATTAACGATAATGGAAATAATCATTAGTTGCAACCCAAAAATATGGAGGACAGAAGCTGCCAATATTAAAAATAAATAAATGTCAAAATTATTAGAAATAAATGTAGCCATTAATTAATTGATAAAATGTGAACTAATTTTATATTTCTGTTTTAATTTGCTTCTTATTTATCTTTGTATTAATTCCCTTATTTATTTACTCTTCTGTTTAATTTTCCCTTTTATTTATTTATGTATTTGTTTTTATCAATTCTTTTATTTATTTTATTTATTTATTTATTTATTCACTCATTCATTCATTCATTCATTCATTTCTTTTTGATTTTGGCATACCTCCATACTAATAGAGATGTTGTCATGTGGCAGCATAAACAACCTATTTGGGTTATAAAACTGCCAAAGAAATAAGAATGGGCGATGCAGAAGTTTTAAAGTCTTTACTCTTTTTTTTTCCCCCAGACTTTTCTCAGTCGTCCATCTGTAAAGAGGAAACTCCCTCTGAGCAGGGCCACTGTGAGCAGGAGCTGAGCGTCTGTCAGAGGGACCCAGAGCATCGACACATTAAAGAGGAAGCTCATGAACTCTGGGCCGGTCAGCAACAAGAAGAAGAAGAACAACAACACGAGTTTGAGGATGCTGATGGCTCATACCTACCTCATTCATCTGGCTGGGAGAACAGTGTGCAGGGGGACACAAAACCGCCTCAGACAAACGGTGAAAGTGAGGAGCAGTTTCAGGAGGAAACTACAACTGTACAGTTCGTGCTACCACTCGCCTCAACTCCCTCTTCACAAACTCTGATCCAAAATGAAAGGGTCCAAGATGGCAGGGAAAACGAAAGACCTGCTGCAAGTATAACGTTGAACCAAACACAGACAGACCAAAGTCAGAGTTCCTTCATCACTTCCAGAGAATCCACTGACTTATCTCATTTGAATTCAGTTGCACCGAACTATCGTTGCTATTTGTGCGATGAACTTTTTTCCTCCAATCAGCACTTGACAAATCATGCTTTTCGCATGCATTCGAAAGACGCAGATGTCCTCTGCGCTGTGTGTGGAAAGACCTTGGAGTCCACCAAAAGCCTTAACATGCACCTTCAAACACACTGGGGCTCAAAGTGTTGTCACGTGTGTGGCAAACAGTGCAACAGCACCACGGCTCTGACGGAACACATGGCCGGCCACGCCGGGGTGAAACTGCATCGCTGTCATGTTTGCGGGAAAGAGTGCAGCCGGAAGGGAGATTTAAAGATACACATGAGGATCCACACGGGCGAGAAGCCTTTCTGTTGCTCTTACTGTGAGAAAAGTTTCACCCACAGCGGACATCTGAGGAAGCACATGAGAAGCCACACGGGAGAGAGACCGCACCGGTGTCCCATCTGCGGCAGAGGGTTTCTACAGAGCGCACACCTGAAATACCACTTAGGGACTCACGCTCAGAAATACTGACTTTTCCATCCACCTGCGCCCGTGTTCATCAAACAGTTCTTTTCTAAGTGTGAGCACTATAAGAGACATTTATCAAGCGACTTACTTCTCCTTACAGCAAAGTGTGAAAGTAACATTTAAGAGCAGCTCTCAAGTCAAGATTCAATAATTCAATGCCACATGAACCACAGTTGATTAGGATAACATGATTAATCAGAGCATGAACAGCCAATCAGAGACAATGAAAAAGTAAAATGTGTTTGTGTAAAATCCTTAAAGGGACTATTTGTAAGAATCAGAAATTACTTGTTTACAGCGACACCTATGGCCGTTAAGTCAACGAAAGTCAGCGTCCTGTTGCTGGCGCTTGTGCTCGCTCTACATAGACATGAACGAGCATCGGTCAAAACAGTGAGGTGACACACGTCAGCTAAAACCACAATATCACTCTATATTTCAGCTGCTTGGCAGTAATGTTAGCTGACCAGACGAAGGTCTCTCCATGAATCACTGCCGATCCTAGTGTTGGCTTTTCCTGCCTCAGCCTCCCGACCGCGGCCGGAGGGAACAGGGGAGACACCGGAGTTTTGGTCGGAGACGATAACATTTCTCGCTGCAGAGCCCCGTCTCTTCTCAAGACACGGGAAACCTCTGTTGGTCTGGAGGAGCTGCAGCAGTTATTTCTGCACAAACATCCACTGTACATTCACTAGATATTCTCAGAGCTAAACTAACTCTTCTGCAGTGTGGAGTGTGCGCGCATGCACGTGAGAGTGGAGCGAAAGAGAGAAGGCAGGCAGGCAGAGGAGCAGAGTACAGCAGAGACTCCGGTCCTGGAGACCAAAGCTACGGTCTCTCCCGCGTCCTCCGACCGCGGCCAACACTGTTTAACAGACGGGCTTCACTAGATAGAACTTTGTGGTTTTGGTGCTTCCGTGTAGTTTGTGTTGGAGTCTTGTCTGAACAAGCGCACATGGGACACCGACCCGCAATGATTTATACGTGTAAGAAGTTACAAACAGTCCCTTTTAATATCCCCTTAAAAACGGCTGAAATGGAAACAATGAGAACCAAATTGGAGCAGGAATCACATTGTGCAGGTAGTTATCATAGTTTGCAAGTAGGAGTAAAATGGAAGTGTTTTTTTACTTCAAGTACAAGCACTGAGGTTTACTGTGTGTTCATCTTCACTGTTGACATGACCTGTGCTCTGGTGGGAACTCATTACTCAGTAGAAACTAACAGGAAGAGTCACTGTTTTCAGTAATAACACTGCTGTTATTACAGATATTGAATGATGTTAAATTTGTGTGCTGATTTGTTGGTTTAGCTAGGACGTGCTGTACACATTGAAACAAACATATATTGTGTTCTATTCTGCTCTTTACTATTCTAGGTAATACCAAAGAACGTACTGTATATTGCCAAGAAGTGGAAGTCGTTCCATTGCAACATCACCGACTACCGGACGCCAGTAAATCGT
Organism: Sebastes umbrosus; assembly: GCF_015220745.1. NCBI lineage: Eukaryota > Metazoa > Chordata > Actinopteri > Perciformes > Sebastidae > Sebastes > Sebastes umbrosus. Next base: position 30,651,386 of record NC_051278.1, on the reverse strand, counting down.
CCGCCTAAAAAGTGCAGTACAAAAGTAAAACTAAATTATTTAATTTCTTTTGTCATATTTTACCAAAATGGCCTGTGTTAAACAATAAAATATTCTAAATATAATATGCGTTTTCAATCCAAAATGGCAGCAGCGGCTGTTGTCAAAAAAACATTTGCTTCTATACTCTTCGGTAATGCTTTAACAGGTCCGAAATGTGCTAATAATACCAGCAGATCATCCTGTTAAAGCAGTTTGTTATTCATGCTGCAGATGAGGTCACATGACTGTGTCTCTGAATGGGATGAAATTGACATTTTGGGCTTAATTACCTCCGACAGGGCCGAAGGCCTAGGAAGGAGGTTATGTTTTCACCGGTGTTGGTTTGTTTGTTTGTTTGTTTGTTTGTTTGTTTGTCCGTTAGCAGGATTACTCCAAAAGCCCGCAATGGATTTGAATGAAATTTTTTGGAGGGGTGGGGTGCGGCGCAATGAACAATTCATTTGTTTTTGGTGGCAATCCAGACAATGATCCGGATTCAGGAATTGTTTTAAGGATTCAGATTAGCCAGAACATTAAGACCTCTGGGTATAACACATGTGCAGTGTAACTGATGACGCATGACCCCGCCTCTTTCCTTCAGAGAGAGAGACAGATTCTGCGTTTTTTCACAGTCTGCGCTCTCCGAGAGCCATTCTAGTTCACATTTGTATTTAGAGCTGACTGTCTGGGGTTGGATCACCCACAATGCATTTTAGTGCTGATATAAGCCGACATGCTGATATAAGTGGGACAAGAATTTTGCGGTTACACAACATGAACTTCTGGGCAGAAACAACCTCATGAATGTGGGTGGTTAGAGGGAGAGGGAGAGGGGGGGTATTCCTCCAGTAGAGGATAATCTGCCTGTAGTGTCACTGAAAACTGCAAACACGTTTCCTGACATTTTATGTGTGCGGTCAAACTGACCCCAAATTCTCAACCCAAGTTCAAATTCTCCAAAGGAACTTTGCAAACGTGCCATTATCTGAATATTTAAGCTAATCAGTTAATCAGTCCAATTTTGGCATCGTTTCTGCATTCCTGAAGTCTGATGGTCAAGTTTTTAAAACTGACAGATATATGTCATCCACATTTTCAACATGTAACAGAGAGCTGAATTAGTTAAAGACTATCTGACCTTGCTGAACATTTAAGCAAAAAGGGAATACAAATCTGCAGCCGGTTAGTTTACATCTGGCAGCTGTTGTGGGTTTAAATGAGAACAAGTAAAAATGTATACACCAGCCTCCACTGGAGGAGTTATAGTTGTTGATAAACATGAATTAACACTTACATGCGGGATATGGGGTAACACTTTATAAAAAAAAATCATTTATAAATGGTAAGTTGATGGTAAATCTAACTTAGTCAATAGTTATTTTTTTGTTAACAAACAATGAAATGATAATTAATAATATTTACTAATTATTAGTAATGCTATCATTCGTTTGTGTAATATGAAATAATTAGTTTATAAATTCTATACAATTGCATAAGTAAACTATTTGTTGACAGGTTATTGTTACACACATCACATTTCATATAATATATTAAGTAGTTGTTAGTTATTACCAAATGATGTTTAAACCTTTAACAAATTGTTTGTAAAACATCTATGAACATTACATAGACAGATGGACCAGAAACCAATTATTAACCATTAACAAAGTATTAACTATCTATCTAAATAGTGTTTATAAATGCTTCACAAAGTATTTATTAACTATTTAACAAAGTATTATAATCATTAGTTCCAACTTTATAATAGCCATCCAAATAATGTTTATAGACGCTTTACAAACCAGTTATTAACCGTTAACAAAGTGTTACAAATATCTGTCTGTGATGTTTACAGATGTTTTACAAACAATTTCTTTAAGGTTTACAAATAATATCTTTATCATTAGCAAATATACATTTGCTAATGATAAAGATATTATTTATATTAATATTATTTATTATTAATGATAAAGATATCATTTATATTATACAAATAATATCTTTAGAAAATATATATATATATATTTTTTTTTTTTTTTTTTTTTTTTCAGACCAGGATCCACCATAGTAGATCAGACCAGGATCTACCATAGTAGATCAGACCAGGATCTACCATAGTAGATCAGATCCAAGGTGCAGGCTGTGCAAAGATGCCCCTGAGACGGTCCAGCACATAGTAGTACGGTGTGAGATGCAAGCTGGATCAGCGCACATGGAGAGGCACAACCAAGTGACTGGGATAGTGTACAGGAACATCTGTACCCAGTACGGACTAGAAGTACCCAAATCCCAATGGGACATACCACCAAAGGTGGTTGAGAACAACAGGGCTAAGGTCCTGTGGGACTTCAGATTCTAGACTGACAAGCAGCTGCTGGCTAACCAACCGGACATCGTGGTTGTTGACAAACAGCAGAAGAGGTCAGTGGTGATAGATGTGGCGATACCAGCTGACAGCAACATCAGGAAGAAGGAACATGAAAAGGTTGAGAAGTATCAAGGGTTGAAAGAATAGCTGGAACACATGTGGAAGGTCAAAGGCGACGTGGTCCCCGTGGTAGTAGGAGCAGTCGGGGCTGTGACCCCCAAACCGGGAGAGTAGCTCCAGCAGATTCCAGGAACGACATCTGAAGCCTCAGTCTAGAAGAGCGCAGTCCTAGGAACAGCTAAGATACTGTGCAGAACCCTTCTGATGGCAGAAACTGTTAAAATAACTTAATTATACTAAATTAACTAAATTATAGTATTACTAACAAGTAGTAAACATAATTAATTATAAATTAGTTGTTTGTTAACAGTAAAATAACTATTAACTAAGTTTAATTAACTTGCCTTTTATTTAAATGAGGGTTATTATAAAGTGTTACCGAGTATAGTTTGCCAGTAGGTGGCATTGCAGGAGCCTTTGTAGTTATCCATCTATGCAGCAAGTCATTGTGGGCTCATCAAACTACTACAGTTTTTCTTACTTGAGGTTAAATTATAAAGAATAAGTGTTTTTGCCCTTTGACTGTGTATTTGTTTTTATCATAGAACTAAACAGTTAAAGAGTATTTGTAAGTTATTGACAAAGTGCAACATTATTATTGCGACATCTTGCACGATCTGAGCGCCGATTCAGTTCAAGGGCAGCCGAGTGAAGACTGTTGCGAGTCAAACTGTTATCTCATTAAACTCGCTATTTCAAAGCAGCTTCTCCTGCCGGGGGTTTTAATCACGCGCTCTGAATTCCTTAGGGAGCGGGTCCAGTGTTGTTCCAAGGTCGTTTTTTAACTGCTAATTACTTCTCACTTTCATAGAAAAGCAGAAATTACATTCACACGGTCACCAGGTTTTTGAGCCATTCATTCATGACTTTGTGGTCTAATCAAAGGCCTTTAAAAAGCTCTACTTGGATCGCTCCCCAGGTGGCCTCAAAAATCTCACACAGAACAGGAGCTCATTCAGGAATCTCTGCGGTCGGGAAGCTGCTTCAGGCGATTCAGATTTTAGATCGTAAAGCTAAAGAGCTAATCGGGCCTCAGTGACCCTCAAACCTAAAACCAACTACCCTAATCTGGTTATGTAACTCCCACTAAAGACGCAGGATCACCAGCAAACACCCCCTGATCCTTGGGAACAGTTTCCCACATGTTAGCTCATGTCTAGCCTGTTTTAGAGGGGTATGGGTCAGGGGGTGTTCAGGGGGAGATAAATAGTCAACAGTAGATGTCATATAGAAGTGGTGTACATCAACTGAAAGATGGGAACCTGCAGATTAATTTGAGATGCAGCTCAACACTGTGTGTCAAATTGGTCAATTTATGAATCAGAAATAAAAATTAATTCATAAATTAATTGAATAATTAAAATAAATTGTGAGTAAATTGCTCAGAAACCCCCTTATTGTCAATCTAGCTAGGAAAGCCTAGATCTCTAGTTTGTAGCCAATTTATGTAATTCCAAGACTGTTTAGGGCAAGGGTCTCCAACAAGTAGCTTGAGCTACCAGTAGCTCGCTACCTGTGTCTGAGTGGCTCACTAAAGGTTAAAAGAATATGGACATAAATTTGATAACACAAAGTCTAATTTTAAACCGGTTTAAATTTCTATCCAATCAAATTCACAGACATTGCGCCCCCTTCTGACTCAAAATGATTATTTGCCAATCACCCAAAAATTAAACAAGTTGCGCTGCTTTCAAATTTCATGACATCAGCGACGCGGTAACATCAGGCGATGCTAGCAGACCAGCCATCGTACACCAGATTTGACAATGACCGCAGAAAATAGCCAGGCCAGTAAAAAGCAAAAAATATACTATTTTAATGAGGAATGGGTATTGACAAAATGTGTGTGTCTCATTTGCGGTGCGAGCATGTCAGTCGGTTAAAGATCTAACGTCGAGCGCCACTTCACTAAAGTCCACGGCAACTTTTCACGGGACATTCCGGCTGGTAGCAGTTTACGAACGGAGAAGGCGAAGGAGCTGAAAACAACGCTTAAAAGACGACAGTCTCTGTTTACCAAACCGACGAAGAAGGCCAATGCTGCAGCAGAGGCTTAATTTAAAGTGGCGCTCATTGAAAGTAAGACAGAAATTATGTCTGCTATCGGCGACGTGCAACTTGGTGGCGCTATGTGTAGCTCTCGGCCACTATGGTTGGAGACCCCTGGTTTAGGGACCCCAGTATGAAGAAATATTCAAACACACCATTTCAGTATAGGCGAAAATAACACACTTATACTGCATGCAAAAAACTGCATGGTTTTTGCCCCAAACTGCATGTGATTATCATAAAGTGGGCATGTCTGTAAAGGGGAGACTCGTGGGTACCCATAGAACCCATTGTCATCCACATATCTTAAGGTCAGACGTTAAGGGACCCCTTTGAAAATCACCATGCCAGTTTTTTCCTCGCCAAAATATATCGTTACTTTGCAGCGTTATTTATAGCATTCATCCTGATAAGCTGGCATGACATTGTTGGTAACAATGGATTCCTTAGGTTTTGTAGTTTCATATGATACCAGTATCCAGCTTTAAAAGTGAGCCCGCTGCAACCTCTGAAAGACAGAATTTAGCGTCCGTTGGAGTGTGAGGGAGTTGGGGATTCAATCACCCAAATCTAAACCAGATGATTTGTATACAACACCCTCAGCTGGCCAAATCAGTGCTGAATCATAGACCAAATTGTAGACTACTAGTGTATATCCACCTGTATGTACTCACAGTGGTATTTGGCCCATGACTATACAGCTGTTTGAGAAAATTACTCCATACTTTTCTGAAAAAAAGGAGGGCAAGAGGTTAATCTTCTGTGAAGTAAATATGTGAAACTTACCCAAGGGAACTGGAGGGATTTTCATTTATGTGGGTCAGGCTGTGTGTGTGTGTGTGTGTGTGTGTGTGTGTGTGTGTGTGTGTGTGTGTGTTTGTGTGCAGACTGCAGGGTGTGTGAAAAGTGACATTTTGCACCCACGAGCTGTTACCAAGAATTCCACGGGCACTCGGCAATCATCAGGAATTCCACCGGCCTTCAGTTGCATAACCGGGTCATTGAGTTACTCACCAACCGGGGAGGTCTCTGCAAGTGAGCCCCAAGTATTTGACGGGAATCCAAATGTACCGCAGGCGGTGGATGGAGGTGATCCAGGGGAGTCTCTGGTGCAAAGGAGATTGATGGAGGGGGAGATCTGACAGGATAATCCTCCTGGGTCAGGGTTTTGATGTGGAACAGAACAGCAAACATCTGGTGAATGTCCTCTAGAGACTGAGACACACAAACACACCAACATGCAGGGTGTTAAGCAATGGGAATACAATGTGGGTCGAGCTGAGCGTTACTGAAGTTCTGTTCATTGTTTTCGCGCATCTGTTTAATGTGGGAGTCGACGGGAGGAGAAGCTGTCAGACAAAGTGCAGGAACACGAACAGTGATTACATTCTATGAGTTTAACGGATAGATACTGATGTAGTGTTGAAGGAATTTGTGTTATTTACATAATCATTGTGCTGATTTTAATCAATATATTCTCTTAGGATCAGAAAAGTATATTCATCACAGGAACAAAAAGAGAGAACACGCCCCATTCCATCAGAATATACGAAAAGCTTAAAAGATGATGACGAGAGAGATGCTCTTGTCTGCGTTCTGAATCCACACCCTTCATATTTTCAGATCTGTATTAGGTTTTGTCTGCAAATCTGAAGAATAAAACACTTTATACCTACGAAGTACAGTATTGTTCTTCAGTGTCTCAGTGTTTGGTTCCTATGAACCTATCAGTGCTCATTTATTGAAAGTTCTCTATACGATATCCAGAGCATTAATATAGCAGCAAACAACTCTCAAGTCCATTTAAAGATATACTGTAGAGGAGTAATATCTACCTGAGCAGAGAATGAAGTCTCTCTCCCTCTGTGTGTTGCATCAGAGCTTCTCCGTGCTATGTTGACATCGCCGGGCCGGCCACACATGCTTTTACTGCATGTTAGTGCATGTGAGCGTGCCCCACTGGCCCAGAATGAGTTTTGGAGTGTGCGGGCCAGCTTTTGATGACGTAGATTAATACAGTGTTTTCCACAGGATTTTGAGAGACTGTGGTGAGTGACCTCGGAACCTCTCGGGGGGTCCGGGGTCATGCTCCCCCGGAAGTAAATTTTTTACATTTTAAAGTACAAAATTTCATCAGCCTGGTGCACTTTGTTAACAAGATTATGAAGAACGTTGCGCTCTGGTAAACAATTTAATCATAAAGGTTGTATGGTTATGAATGCTGATGGCAAAAAGTCACACAGCATAAGCAACGAGATGGGGTGCCGACATTGCCGCAGACCCCTCGTACTTAGGACGGTCCGCTCCGGTTTACAGTTGCGCCGGGAATCCTGTCCCTCCCCGCAGGGAGAGAGGGCGCACTGCGCAGTGATAACTCAACAGCCCCGGGCAGCAGTGAAGTCCGGGCGAGGGACAGTCGGGACTTTCCAATGCACCCGTTGAGGGTCAGCCCACCAGTTGAGAAGCGTAAAAATATTTTGGCTTCATTATGAAACTGTAGCGGGCTGGGTTTCAGATCACTGTGATTTCATTTAAATTAGGCTACACAATGGTTGATTATGATTAGATCCACAGCACACTTTGCTTTTATTATCGGGCATCAACCTCGTGTTTACGCCCCCTACTTCCACCCATGGTTACAGCTGATAACGCCGTCCCGACTGACCCCCCCCCTCAGGTTAAAGGGACTGTTTGTAACTTCTTACACGTATAAATCATTGCGTTGGTCTGTGTCCCATGCACGCTCGCGTGTGGCTACGCTGTTCAGACTCAGACTCCAACAAAAACTACACAAAAGCACCAAAACGGCAAAGTTCTATCTAGTGAAGCCCGTCTGTTAAACAGTGTTAACTCTTCCTGCTTCAGCCTCCCGACCGCGGTCAGAAGACACAGGGGAGACTGTAGCTTTGGTCTCCAGGGCCGGAGTCTCTGCTGTACTCTGCTCCTCTGCCTGCTTGCCTTCACTCACACACACCGCTTGTTCTCACTCACTCTCTCGCTCCACCTCTCACGTGCATGCGCGCACACTCCACAGTTTAGCTCTGAGAATATCTAGTGAATGTACAGTGGACGTTTGTGCAGAAATAACTGCTGCAGCTCCTCCAGACCAACAGAGGTTTCCCGTGTCTTGTGAAGTGACGGGGCTCCGCAGAGAGAAACGTTATCGTCACCGACCAAAACTCCGGTGTCTCTCCTGTTCCTTCTGACCACAGTCAGGAGGCTGAAGCAGGAAAACACAGTATCAGCATGGATTCATGGAGAGACCTTCATCTGGTCAGCTAACATTACTGCCAAGCAGCTGAAATATAGAGCGATATTGTGGTTTTAGCTGACATGTGTCGCCTCACTGTTTTGAACGATGCTCGTTCATGTCTATGTAGAGCGAGCACAAGCGCGAGCAACAGGACGCTGACTTTCGTTGACTTAACGGCCACAGGTGTTGCTGTTAACAAGCAATTTCTGATTCTTACATAGAGTCCATTTAACACTGTTAAAAATGAGTTAGAAATGCTACCAATCTCGCATTTAGCACCTTTAAAGAAGTCCGCACAGAGAGAAGAAAACCACAATAACAGAAGAAATCTGTTTTTATTTTGCAGCCCATCTGATCCCATTCACGCAGTAGAAGTTTTATATCCATGGTGTAAATTCAAAGACAGTTTGTTTTGAGGAAGACCTTGAGGAAGGCCAGATGATACATTTGCCTCATTGTTTACCTTCTCTTGCTAATCCCAGTATATATATAAATCACGTGCTGGACCTTTCATGCATCGAGGAGCTCTGCTAATAAAAGCTGCTGCAGTTGTTGCTGTGGGAAGATTTCCAACACCGTCGTTTCCTCACACTGTTGTCCTTTACAAATCTGCTGACTGGATCAAGTTATGTGTGTCACTTGTCATCTGTTACCTTATTTATTGAGTGTGGTTCACTAAAGGACTTTAGCCAGGAACATGAATAAAAAAATGTGATGCAGGCTTGTGAGATGTAGCATTTCTTTCTTATATCTCATAGGAGAAATAAATATAGGCAAAAGTTCTGAAAGAAACATATACCATCCAGATTACATTTTTGCATAACATAATGAGGAAATATTTTAAAATAATCGCAAATAGCTTAAATAGAACATATCTGCAAAATGTTCACTGACAACATTTTTCATTGTTCTTGTTCTCTTAAGCATGATAAAATTGTTTCCATGGTTATGTTTAGGCACTCATCACGTGGTTAAAGTAAGGAAAAGATCATGGTGTTGGTTTAATATTTTAAATGTCAAGTCAGTGACTTGAACCATGAGACATTATGTGTTTTCTTTATCACCATTTAACCCAATCCAATATTTTGCCCCAACTTTAAAGGTGGCGAATTCAAAATTCAGACAGCATTCAGCGCATTAATATAGCTGCAAACAACTATTGTCTATGTAAAGATATAGAGGAGTAATGTCTACCTGAGCAGAGAATGAAGTCACTCTCCCTCTGTGTGTGTTGTAATCGGAGCTTCTCTGTACTCTGTTTATGTAACCGGTCCGGCATGTTAGTGCACCATCCAGTCCCCCCGAGTCATCAATCAATTCATCAATAAATGCATACATACATACATAAGAAATAAATGTAAAAATAAATGAATGGATTTAAAATGAATACAAATAAATACATAAATAATCAAAAGGGAAAATTAAACAGGAGAGTAAATAAATAAGGGAATTAATACAAAGACAAATAAATAAAGAAGCAAATTAAAGCTGCAGCGGGTAGAAATGGAGCAAATATGATGAAAAAAAATAGTTATTTTTATAAAACGGTCGCTATATCCTTACAGTAGTACATGAGGCAGGTAATCTGAAAAAAATCATGTGCCTCTGTGTCCTCCGGTGTCCTCCGATGCTCCTAAAGGCATCTGCAGGATTTCACAGACCGGAGGAAAACAACAAGTCAGAGCCAAGCCGGAGTCTTGCCGTCTCATCTTATAGTGTACTGTTTAGCTGTAAACAGGGCTGGACTGGGACAAAATATCAGCCATTTGTGCTATGTGTACCATGTTGTGTTGAAGGCTCTGTTCAAGGAAATACCTTCAAATGTGGTTGTTTTGAATACTTGCCAACCTTGAGACCTCAAAAATAGGGAGGATTTCAAAACCAAAGTGGAGGGTCTGGGGGATGTCCAGAAAAATTTGAGTTTCAGAGACTTTGTTTCCTGAATTCTGGTGACTTTAAAACAATAAACCCACATGGCGCAAATACGCTGGCGATGCGCCGTTATGTATCACCATTATGAATCTCCCAGAGAACCTGATATGGAGAGGGCAGTGGAGAGTACCGGCAGCTTGCGAGAAGCTCCGGTACGCATGAAAAAGTCACGGTACGCCAAGGAGTAAGATGAGTAAAATACTGTGTACCGCTACGTACCAGCCCACTTCGAGCACTGCTTATCTCTCATGACATATGTTGAGCCAGACAGCCCATAACTATTAACCGCAAACTCTACACTCCCTCCCTCATCTCTCTACCTCTCCTCCTCACTGTGGCCGCCCGGCACAGAGCGATTGGGCCAGCCCAGTGTCAATTAAGGAAAAGAAATGGGCCGATTTACCTGTTTTATGGGCCAAAAAAAAAAGGACATACGTCGACCCAAAAGGACGTCGGCCCACCGGGAAAATACCCGGTATGCCAGATGGCCAGTCCAGCCCTGGCTGTAAAATGACAAAGTTTGTGACTTGGCCGCCATGTTGAGATCAGCTGAGGAAATACCAAGCACCGCCCACCAGCCGGGTCACACGTTCTCATTTTACAGATAAACAGTACACTACAAGATGTTTCTAAAAACATTTTACATGAAAAAGAAGTATTATAGTAACAGAATATTGATTCATATTTGATCAGCGCTGCCTAGTTTGACCGTTTGATCGGAGCTCATGAGTAATTGACAGCTGCCTCTGTTGAATGAACAGCCAATAGGAACGCTCTCTCTCTGAAATGACCTGTGATTGGTCAGAAAATTTGAAAGCCTGAAAACAGAGCCATGAGGAGGGGCAGAAGTCTAGTTTTCTCTCAGAACACTTGAATTACAATATGCTGAAAGGTTATTATGGAAGTTTTGCCCGATGATGCCAAAAACATACTGCCACTTTAAAGCAGAAATATCAATTTATGTCACATTTATTTTGTTTTTGATATTATTTTACTACATTTTATGACATATTTATTTATTTATCGAATCATTTATTTATTGATTGATTGATTTTTGATTTTGGCAGCTTCCGTCCTCCATGTACAGAACCAGTAGTTCTATGAATAAAGACCTTTTGACTAGGTATTTATGTCCTCTCTCTCTCTCTCTCTCTCTCTCTCTCTCTCTCTCTGACCCAGTATCTGGCTGTGGACTCTGACGCATGATGTAAATGGATTAAATAATCTGGTGGTTTTATTTGTAAAAATCCAAAGTAAGCAGCTGGCCTGCTATTTGTCTGAATCCGGACCAGTCGGAGACCCCCACCCCCCGTCTCTCTCTCTCTCTCTCTCTCTCTCTCTCTCTCTCTCTCTCTCTGTGTGCCAGCTGCTGCATGACTGCGGAGCGTTGAGTTGAGTTCTCCTGCTGAATGAGACGCGACCAAAAACAGACGAATGAATGCATGAGCGCTGTTGCCCACGAAGCGACGTGCTGCTCACATATGAGGGCATCGCAGGCCGGCTGTGTGAGGGGTAAGTGTGTTTGTCATGCGTCGGCGAGAGAGAGTGTTCAGACTGCTGACACAGCCGGACGAAAATAGAGCCCGGTGGGGGGGTGGGGGGGAGTGTATGGGATGGATGTCCACACAGTGCACGTTGCTATTCTCTGCTAGGCTAATGCAGATGTTTAGTTTGCTGCTGGAGCTCCAGCTGACACGGTGACAACAAGGTCAAAGGGTCACACTAAATCGCAGTACGCTGCTCTGGACGTGACCAGAGCGCATCACGGTGCTGCTGAGTGCGCCATGCAGCTGATGTGAGACCAAGGGCATCTGCTGATAGCTATACTTGATATGTGATATCAGACAGTCTATATGCATGCATGCTGCTGCTGCACGGTTCTATATTAAGACGTGGAATATAGCTCTTTCTGTCCATAATCCAGCATGCCATGTTGTGATAGCTGCAGAGGAAGTTGAAAGCTGATCTCGCTTTGGAATCTAAAGTTGTTGTGGGCCAGAGGTTGAGACTTGTACACAGTCTGAGTTGAGGCATCGCAGCAGGTGACAGTGTGAGAAGATAGATCCTCCTCACACACACCTCACAGCAGGGGGCAGCATGAAAGAGCTCCGAGAATAGACCCCACTGAGCTAAAAACCACTACTGTACCATGTAAACACTGTTGTGCTATGTTTTCAGTGCACACACGCGCACACACACACACACACACACACACACACAATTTCAAACCCCTCTCCTCAGTGTGCTTGATACAATGTTGGTGGAGTGTGTTTGATAACTTTGGGAGCTGCTTGCTTATCAGCGGTCCTGGGGCCTTTGAGAAAGCTGCTATTCTCACGGTGATAAGCTGTTTGCTGCTGATGTCAGTTTTCACATGCAGTGAGCAGCGTTGGGCACGTAAAGAGGAGAAAGTTCAAGACGCTCAGCTCAGGTTCAAGAAGCTGGAGCTGCTGGTGCTGAAACACTGCTGGAAGATTATGACCATTATAATTGGTTAATTGACTGGTTAATTGTTTTAAAGGTACAGTGTGTAGGATTTGGTAGCATCTAGCAGTGAGGTTGCAGATTGCAACCGATTGAAACTTCTTCCGTGTGCGAAGCGTGTAGGAGGAGAACTACGATGGCAACGTGAAAAGGTGAATGGCCCTATCTAGAGCCAGTGTTTGGTTTGTCCGTTCTGGGCTACTGTAGAAGCATGGCGGCCGGCTCCATGAAGAGGACCCGCTCCAAAGAACGTATATTGACAAGAAGTGAAAGTCAGTTGTTCGTTCAATTGCAACATCAGTGCCCAGCAGCAAAGCTACGATTCCGCCATTTTGGACTGAAAGCCTACAAGCCACCTACAAAGTGCCGTACAAAAGTAAAACAACATTATTTCTATTCTCTTGTCATATTGAATGTCTCTACCGAAATGGCCTGCGTTGAACAAAAAAATATATAATATAAAATGTATTTATTTATTAAACTTTTTTGCCCGGCTGCTTCCCAGAGGAGCATAAGTGAGCAGTGGACATAAATAGAAGTTAGCACACAGATTTTGAGAGCGATATCAAACTTTTTCATGTCAAGAACCTCCAAAATAGATTACCAGTAGACCACAGACCATGGATGTAGAAGAGGGTCCAATAGAGCACAGACCATGGAGAGGATGTGTCCTGTGCTTTTGCCCTGCGTGTTAGTAAATAGCCTACAATTAACATTAAATTCTGTTGATGTCGTGCTACTAGCACTACTAGCTACTGGCCAATAGTCGGTTGTTTGGGAATAGAGATGTTAATACATCCACCACGGTACAGGCATAGTAGTTCATTTTACAACTTTTAGGACATGATCATTTAAGTGAGGGCTATTAAAGTGTATCGTAATCGTACTGGGAAGTTGATTTACCTAAAAAAAAAAATGATCCTCTGATTTACAGACGTCTCTTTATACATCCATGGCCACAGACTCTTTGGCGTTTTCAGTCCAAAATGGTGGCAGCGCTACAGCAACACCATCTAGCAGCTGTTGTCAAAAAAGCCCCGGAGTTTCGTCTCTTTGCTTCTATACACTTTTCCCGCTCCATACGTATATAAACGGCAAACAAACAAAAATACAACTATTTTAATTGTCATTTCAGGTGATTATACACAAAAGAAAACATTAATATTATATTCCATATCTGCCAATAGATCCCCCTAAATACTACAAACGGTTCCTTTAAGTATTTTATCAAATAAAAATGGCGAACAATTGTTCCAGTGTAAACTGAATACAAACTGAACCCGTTTGGGGCAGCTGAGGCCAAGGTATCCTGACTTTTAGTCCCCTATATGGGCCTACGTTTCCCATAATGCAACTAACAGTAGCATCTTTTCATTAGGCCCTCCCTGCGTGGTGAATATTGTTTTCTGTCATAGTCTAGCAGAAGAAAAAGAAGAAGAAGAAGAAGAAGTCCTATAACTGAGGCCACAGGCTAAAAGTGCCTTGGAGCAAGTCATTGAATCTCCTACCAGCCTTAACATTAGTTGTACTGTCCCTTTTTGCAGCTCTCTCAATCACCTGATCTCCCACCAGATCCTTGTGTCCCGCCGAGACAACTAGACGACTATAATTAGAAAGGTCCATCTGAAAAGCAGACAGCGGAACAGCACATAGCGTGTAGCAGGGTAATATGATGCAGTCCAGTGAAACCAGGTTCAAAAGTGTCATTGTGTTTACAAACGGACGCCCTCTGACACACAAGGTCATGAATACTGATCATTCAGGGAGATTTACGGAGTGTAAAAACAGAGCAGGAAAGACAAGAGCAGACTATCAACTAATCTGTTGATTTTTTTTTCAATTATTTGATTAATTGTTTAGTCTATAAAATATAAAAATAATGAAAAATGCTCTTCACAGTTTCCTAAAGCTCAAGTTCAAATTGTTTAGTCCGACCAAGATATTCAATTAACAATGATGTAAAAGAGAAAGAAATATGAAATCCTCACATTTGAGAGGCTGGAACAAGCAAAAGTTAACATCAAAGCTCTAGCTGGATGACAATATCAGTCGGCAGGTCCACCACTTTGGTCCAAACTGAAATATCTCATCAAATGCTTGAACTTTTCTACAAACATTCATGGTTTCCTGATGATGTATCATTCATGGTTTCCTGATGATGTATCCTCTGGTGATCTCCTGACTTTTCCTCTAGCGCCACCATGGGGTTGGCATTTGTGGTTTTTGATAGATATATCTCAGCAGTTGTTGGATGGATGGACATGAAATTTGGTACAAACATTCATGTCTCCCTCAGGATGATTTGTAATAACTTTGGTGATCCATGAACGTTTCATTTTACGGTCAAAATTTCAATTTGTGCAATACTTGGCTTTTGACCAAATACCTGCAAAACTAATGACATTCCCATCAGCCTCAGCTGTACTTTGTGTTTAGTGTTAATTAGCATAAAGGTTAGCATGCTAACAAACTAAGCTAAGATGGTGAACATGGTAAATATTATACAGTACCTGCTAAACATCAGTTAGCATTGTCATTGCACCCGATTCTACTGTTATCAGGCCATTAATTATCAGTCACTATAAGCACCATAGCTGTGGGCCGTTAGGGGCCTACTACGCCTACTACGTTGTAAAAGTGAAAGTGAAACTTATAAGCAACACATTCTCACATGTTGTAAAACTGTATGAAACGTCACGTTTTGAACACAAACAAAAAGGCTTCTTTAGGTTTAAGCCACTAAACTACAACTTCTTTAGGCAATAAAACTAAAACTTCTTTAGGTATAGGCAACAAAACTATAACTTCTTTAGGTTTAGGCAACAAAACTACATTTTATTTAGATTGAGGTAACAAAACTACAACTTCTGTAAGTTTAGGCAATAAAACTACAACTTCTTTAGGTTTAGGCAACAAAACTACAACTTTTTAAGGTTTAGGCAACAATACTACAACTTCTTTAGGTTTAGGCAACACAACTACAACTTATTTAGGTATAGGCAACAAAACTAAAACTTCTTCAGGTTTAGGCCACCAAACTACAACTTCTTTATGTTTAGGCAACAAAACTACAACTTCTTTAGGTTTAGGTAACAAAACTACATCTTCTTTAGGTTTAGACAACAAATTTACAACTTTTGTAAGTTTAGGCAATAAAACTACAACTTCTTTAGGTTTAGGCAACAAAACTACAACTTTTTTAGGTTTAGGTAACAAAACTACAACTTCTTTAGGTTTAGGCAACAAAACTATAATTCCTTTAGGTTTAGGCAATAAAACTACAACTTTTTTAGGTTTAGGTAACAAAACTACAACTTCTTTAGGTTTAGGCAACAAAACTATAACTCCTTTAGGTTTAGGCAATAAAACTACAACTTCTTTAGGTTTAAGCAAAAAAATATGTTTAGGCAATAAAACTACTTTAGGGAAAAACATTGTGTTTTGGGTTAAAGTAACTACGAACACAAAGACAACTACACGAGATGCAATCTCCGGTCTCTTGGGTGAAAACTCTGTGTTTTGTGTCCCATCCATTGTCCCCAAACTCCACGCCTTATGGAGTATCACACTGTCTATACTACAGCACCTGACTTCCACCTCTGCTCCTGTCATAATTACTACGATCCCTAGAAGTCGCTGTTGTGTTCTTTTATTTCTTCTTTTGGTGATCTACCATTTGAATAGATGATAAATCTTACTAGTGGGTGTAGTAGGCCCCTATTGCCCCACATCTATGAGGCTTATAGCAACTGATAATGCCTATTTAATAGCCTGGCAACAGTCTAATCGGCTGGTCATTGTGAGCATGTTAGCATGCTGATGAAGCCTCACAGAGCTGGTAGCATGCCTATAGTCCTGTTGCTTGATAAATGACTGAATAAATGTATGTGTGGTCTGTCGTGATGTTTAGTTTGTTTGCAGTATCACATTCTCTCACATGTGAACCGAGCGGAGGCCTAAAAGATGGAGGGGAGGAAGGAGACAGGGATGGTTGAATTGAGAGAGCTCCTATAGTTATCTGAAAGAAAATACTGATTTTAAAAATCCCCAAGATGAAATACTTTGAGCATATTTGTTCTGAAAATAAGTCTTGCTACAGGTCAGTTTAGTTTAAACTCATTGGAATGTGGCTTCATTAACTTCCCATAAGTAAATAAGCTTATAGGTTTGTTTTTACATCTTGAGTAACACATCTTATATACACACAGAGGGGGCGAATTGTGGTCAGTTTGGCTTTCACACAGATTTGTATTCATCACACTGGTGAAATTGATGGAATATATTTCAAAATAAAAGAATGAGGAAGAGTCCTAATGTTTCCACGTGAAGATAGGAAGGGTGAGAGAGCAATTTTTCATCAGGGAGTGTGATTACATAACTTCCCCATGCTGGTTTAGGGAAACTCCTAGGAATAATTGCTAACATGTGTTTGCCATTTAAAACGTTCAAATAACACTGGAACATCGTCACTCTTGCCAAGTGGCTTGATGTTTGTTGCTATTCACACCTACAAAGTGAACTGCCTACACAAAATGAAGCAAAGACTTTAGGGACAGAAATACGGTGTTCAGAAAACAAATCAGTTGCTCTGCTAATCAAACATGAAGCCATGTTGTTGTATCTGTTGAGCTTCTGTGGAATATGGTGGTTTTGGGTCACACAAAAGACACATTTTGTCACCTAGATACTTCACTACTTATCCTAAAAATATGACCATTGCATATGTCTCACCTCTGTTCGATTAACTAATGGCCTTTCAGATGCTCTATATCTGTGATTGGTTTGGACAGTACTTAATATGCCGCGCTACACCTCCCAAATACCAAATAAGTCTATTGGCATTTCTGTTATTGGAGTTTTATTTCTGGTTGTTCATAGGAGGTCTAACAGGGGGCCAGACCTCTTTGAGGACCCCAAACATAACTCAACGTATCCTCTAGGGCTGTCAAAGTTATCACGATAATAACACGTTAATGCAACTTACGATTTTTTTTATTCTAGAGTGAAGATACTGGCATCATATGAAACTAGAAAAACATAAGGAATCCATCAGTACCAACGGTGTCTTACTAGTTTGTCGCAAAGGAGGTTAAATAACGCTCCAATCTTGTGCAAAATTTTGGCAAGGAAAAACTGGCATGGCCATTTTCAAATGGTTCCCTTGACCTCTAACCTCAAGATATGTGAATGAAAATGGGTTCTATGGGTACCCACGAGTCTCCCCTTTACAGACATGCCCACTTTATGATAATCACATTCAGTTTTGGGCAAGTCATAGTCAAGTCAGCACACTGACACACTGACAGCTGTTGTTGTCTGTTGGGCAGCAGTTTGCCATGTTATGATTTGAGCATATGTTTTATGTTAAATTCAGTATCTGTGAGGGTTTCTGGACAATATTTGTCATTTTTTTGTGTTGTTAATTGATTTCCAATAATAAATATAAACACACAGTTGCATAAAGAAGTATATTTGTCCACTCCCATGTTGATAAGAATATTAAATACTTGACAAATCTCCCTTTAAGGTACAGTTTGAACAGATAAAAAATGACGATTAATTTGGAATTAATCGTGATTAACTATGGACAATAATGCGATTAATTGCAATTAAATATCTTAATCGATTGACAGCTCTTGTATCGTCATTTAACATCTTAAAAAAAGTTATTACTAATTTTTCGTGCGTTCTCCTATGAATGTCCAGCAACTCGTGTCAATTTCCGCTCGTTATGTGCACGCAGTCTTTTCAAAATAAACTTCCGTCTTCATAGGAAACAACTTGGTTAGGTTTAGCCAAGAATACTACTTGGTTAGGTTTAGGAAAAGATTGTGTTTTGGGTTTGAATAACTTCAGAAGTGGCGTTACCTAAGTATGGAATTTACGAGACAAATAAAGCAACGTTGACTTACAGCTTCACACGGGACATGAACAGCAGTCTCCTGTTTTTTGACCCACCCATCCACCCGACCTCCTCCCTATTGGCGTTTGTCGCTCTTTAAGCTTCCTTGTTCACGATTACGTGGATTACATACAAATTGATTTTGTTGGATATATACAAATTACTGTGCATTACTTTTTGTAGGTCAACCGTGTACGAGAACAGCCTGCATAAGTAACGTCAGCTTCATCAAATCTGCAAGCCCTGTTCATTGCAAAAGGGAGGGGTAATCACCTCAATATTTTCCTACAAACTGGGTTAAAACAATGTGAGAAGAAAAAGAAAAGGGATGAGAAAGTGATGCCAATATCAACAAAACACAAGGGTTCAAATTCTCCTTTTCTACATTATCTGTGCATGGCATATGGTCGGGAAATGTCATGGTTACAGTTGTTAACTGTCTGTGACAGGATGCTACATGGCCATGCCTCCACCACCCTGACCTCCACCCTTACTTTCCACCTCGACCACATAAAGGTCACACTATTTCCTGCACTGGCACTGAACGTCGGCTTTCGACATAAATCATGAATGTATTTCCCAGGGCTGGAGCTGTGGCCAAGTTCTTTTGGCACAAGTTAAGGCTAATACAAGGTTTGATACGCCTTGTTCCTTCTCCTGGCTGTAATTGTTGTCATGGTGCTGCTGAGGTTTGGTGCTTGTCTTGTTGCGAAGTTATTGCTGAATGTGTAGCTTTACCGGCCTGTGATCTCGGTGTGCATTGGAGGAGTTTGGGATTTTTCTGACCATTATTGCGGTTTGTGTTGTTGCCGTTTGGGCAGCTTGGACTACATGCTGCTGACTTTGGAGAGTTTTCCAAAAAAGAAAACAATGGTCAGGGATGTTTTTTTTATATTGAGATGAAATTGGGAAATGTGTGTTGCTTGAGAAAGAGCCAAGACCACACATTTTCTCTAACTTAAAGCGGCAGTAGGCAGAATGTTTTTGGCATTATTGGGCAAAAAATTCCATAACAATCTTTCAGCATATTGTAATTTAAGTGTTCTGAGAGAAAACTAGACTTCTGCTCCTCCTCATGGCTCTGTTTTCAGGCTTTAAAAAAATCTGGCCCATGATGGGAGACTTTGGCCAATCACAGGTCATTTCAGAGAGAGAGCATTCCTATTGGCTGCTCATTCAACAGAGGCAGCTGTCAATCACTCACAAACTCTGATCAAACGATCAAACTAGGCAGCGCTGATCAAATATGAATCAATATTCTGTTACTGTAATGCCTATTTCTTGCCTCAAATGTTTTCAGAATCATCTTGTAGTGACTGTTTAGCTGTAAAATGAGAAAATTTTCTCCGTCTGGTGGGCGGTGCTTGGTATTTCCTCAACTGATCTCAACATGGCTGCCGGGTCACAAACTGTCTAATTTTACAGTTAAACGGTACACTACAAGATGTTTCTGAAAACACTGTGAGAAATAGGCATTGCAGTAACAGAATATTGATTCATATTTGATCAGCGTTGCCTAGTTTGACCGTTTGATCGGAGTTTGCAAGTGATTGACAGCTGCTCAGAGACGGCAAGGCTTGAGCTCGGCTCTGATTGGTTGTTTTCTTCCGGTCTGGGAAATCTTGCAGATGCCATTAGGAGCACCGGAGGACACAGAGGCACATGATTTTTTTTTCAGATTACCTATCTTATGTACTACTATCTGGATATAGTGACCTTTTTATAAAATAACTTTTTTAATCATATTTGCTCTATTTCTACCTACTCCTGCTTTAAACTAAAATGCACTATGCACAGGTCAATGAAATGCAAAATGTAAGATTTGGATTAGTCACTGCCGAGACTGATCTACAAAAAAAAGTTCCACTCACTTTATAAAACTTAATTTTCCAGTTATGGTTGGGGTTACGTGTGTGTGTGTTTCTCCTATAGGTCTGCACAGCCAGATGTTTGAGGAAGAATATTGTTGTGTGTTTACTGTGTGTATATCCCAGTGCGGAAATGAGCCTTTAGACTAATTATGGGTACATTTTTGAAAAACACAAGCACACATTCACACTTTCCTTTTGAGGTTTGTGGTTTTCTTGATTTAAACAACATTACTCAACCTGGCTAGACTGAATTTTTTTTTCTAGACGACCACAACTTAAGTTCAGCATAGTTTAGTCAGCTAACTGGGTTGTTGGAGGACAGGGTAGGCTTCAGTCTCTGCTATATTTAGTGCGTGCTATTAAAATATTGTCTATAATTATTCGTTTTGTTTAGTCTTTGTTTCACACAGTCCAAATGGTGTGGTGGTATATTCAATTCTTTTACCCGTTGACCATATTATCTAAAACATTGACTGATTTATTGATCATTTAGATCCCTAGTTGTTTACCAAAGCCAGAACTTCAAAGATGTCCTGTGGTATTTTCATTATTTGGAAAATGTGTCTCACATTTGTGGCCTTCCAAACATGTTGAATTAATTTCCGACCTCATAAAGATTTTTATTTTAATGTTCTGAGACATGCTTTCATTGTTAAATCAGCTCGCTGCTTCTTTTCCTCTTATACCCCCGCTGCTATCTTTTACTGCACTGTTGATATATGTTAATAAATCAATATATATGCTGTGCTATGTATCCATATCAGCCTGCCCACCAGAGGATAGCGTATTAGTGTCACGTTTTTCCTCCCCGAGGCGTGACTATTACAGCCGTGTATGAAGGTGTAGTAAAAGCAGGGGGAAACAAAACCACTTAGTTAGGTTTAGAAAAAAACATCATGGTTGGCCTTAAAATAAGTACGTAAGCTAAGTGTAATGCGTACGGAAACAAAGTAATATCATTACGGATAGGGATGTCACGATACCAGAGATTTAGTCGATACCAATACCAGTAAAAATTCACCAGTCTTACAAAACAAAACACTGGTCTCGAACACCGGTCTCCTGGTTGAAAGTCCTCTTTCTCACCTCGACATCACTAGCTCTGAGCATACAGCATATTGACGTGGATGTGTTTACATTGCAGTCAGTACAGACTACATGACTACTACAAAAGCAAGAACGAAGCTCTTATTACACGCTGTTGCCTTGCGCATTATCTTGTCATTCACATGCCTTTTCGTGTGACCGGGTTGATGTATCATAGCATCTCCATACTTGTGTCTTTGTGCTGACTTCTCAGCTTTCCAGTCGTACACAATTTAAGTAATTCCCAGACTTTTTAGGCACCCCAGTCAGCAGAAATATTGAGATACACCATTTTAGAATAGGTGAAAATAACACATATACTGCATTCAATAACTACATGGCTTTTGCCCCAAACTGCACACTGCATTTAGCATAAAAATATGCTCAAATCATTACATGGTAAACTGCAGCCCAACAGGCAACAACAGCTGTCAGTGTGTCAGTGTGCTGACTTGACTATGACTTGCCCCAAACTGCATGTGATTATCATAAAATGGGCATGTCTGTAAAGGGGAGACTTGTGGGTACCCATAGAACCCATTTACATTCACACATCTGGAGGTCAGAGGTCAAGGGACCAAAGACATGACAGTTTTTCTCCGAAAAATTTAGCACAAGTTTGGAGCGTTATTTATCCTCCTTCGCGACAAGCTAGTATGACATGGTTGGTACCGATGGATTCATTAGGTTTTCAAGTTTCAAATGATACCATATTCACTCTAGTCTTAAAACTGAGCCTGCTACAACCTCTGAAAGATTGATTGCATTAATGCGTTAAAGAAATTAGTGGCGTTAAAATGAATTTGCGTTAATGCGTTATTATAATAATACGTTAACTTTGACTGCCCTAATATATATATATATGTATTAATTAATATATATGTCTGACTAGACAAGGGTATATTTGATCCTAAATACAACGTAACCTTTAAGTTATTAACGTCTGTATGACAACATTAAATGTCTATCTTAGTTTGAGCAGTTTAGTTTATTGTTAGTACGATGGAACTTGTACGGAGCGTATTTCATGACGAACACAAAACGGCGTTGCACGTCGTCAGTAAGGGCAGGTGGTTAAGTCGGCATCGATGCAGACTCGCTGTTGGGAGGGTTTCATAACCTGCTTTCACTCCCTGCTAATTTGGGATGTCACAATATGGCGAACACTCCACGTGAACGGAGTGGAAGTAGGTAGGGAGAGGGTGTAGGGGCCGGATTGGAATCGGGCCGAAGTGTACCCCCAGACTGCGTGACATCACTGTTGGACGTTGTTACCAGATGACGTGTCCAGAGGAAAGTTACTCTTTAACTGGTTGGTTCACCAAAACCATGCCTACATCAAAATGTATATTTCTGTCTTACATCTATTTCATTTGTGGTGCTCACATCATTGAAACATTACACAACAAATTCAACAGATTTGTCCATAAATAGTGTCCCCCTCCTTCTGGATAATCCACACAACACCACTCACTCCACTCAACAGTAAGTACAGTCCATATAGAAAGTGCTGATAGTCATCCGTTATTCAACGAGGCTACCTCCTATGGCACGGGCCAGCAACCTGAGGCTGCGGAGCCACATGTGGCTCTTTAGATCCTCTCCAGTGGCTCCCTGTGGATTTTTAATAAATAAGCGGAAATGAATAACTGTTTTTTTGTTTACATTTTCATTTTTATTTATCATTGTTGTAGGATTATGGTACGACGGAGTATTAGGGACACATTGAGGAAAAACAAATAAATCTGAGATTTTGAGAATAAAGTCAGAAGTTTAAGAGAAAAGTCATAGTATTATGAGAATAAAGTCATAATATTAGTATATATGTGTATTGTAGTAGTAATTTTACGTGTTATTTTCTTTTTTTCTCGTAAAGTTCTGACTTTATTCTCGTTATATTACGACTTTTTTTCTCGTAAAGTTGTGATTTTATTCTTGAAATCTCAGATTTTTTTTCCCCTCAACGTGGCCCCTACCTCACTGCAAATGTTTTGCGGCTCCAGACAGGTTTGTTTTTTTGTTTTTTTTTTTGCTTAAAATGTCTCTTTTGATAGTAAAGGTTGCCGACCCCTGTCCTATGGGCTAATTGACCCCTAACATCTGGAAGAATTCTAAACACATCATGGTATTTATCAAGTTTTCTTCAACTATAATAACCTTGAGTATTCCTTTGGGGGATCTGATGACTTCAACAGATGGCCTCAAGTCAAGCAAACAAGAGGAGTGGGTTGCAATCAGTCCAGGTTTAATGGCCGGGTATCAATAAGACTGGAAAATACAGCTGGTGCCGTCTCACGCAACTATAGAGAGAGAACAATTGAGTAATGGATTTTAAATGGGCAAACAGGATGTTTAATGGACATAACCACACCATAGAAAACATGAAGAAACAAGAAGACCTTGCCCTCAGTTACCTCTGTTTGATTAGTTTCCATCTCAGGAGAGGCCAACAGGATGGCTGACATCCTCTGATAAGATAAAAGGATGGATCATCTAAAGCTGACTGCAAAACGTACACATGGACCAGAAGAATTTTTAACAGCTGAGACTGTCAGCGGGGGAATTCACATTTCCTCAATTGATTTAACAGATGATATTATGTATGTGGGGAACATACATGTACACAAAAAAACAAACATATCTGATTGCATGTGCACTCGGTCACACATATGCACGCACGTACACTTTAGCTGTATGGTGAATTTGACCAGTGCACGCTCAAGCAATGGAATGAGCAGACACGCATGAAACCCCAGAACACCAGTGCTGGTACAGACTGTACCGTGATAAACAACAGTGTAACAACCAGGAACATGTAACACATTGTGCTATTTCATATTTAACCACTTAAGAAATAGAAAGGCGAACGTTAGTCAACGGCGAGAGACAAATATCTTTTTGATCCCGTTTGAATTGTGCCATGAATCACACATATGATGTTTGTCAATTTAAAGGTCTCATATTATGCTCATTTTCAGGTTCATACTTGTATTTTCTGTTTCTATTAGAACATGTTTACATGCTGTAATGTTAAAAAAAAAACTTTATTTTTATCATAATGTCAGCTGATGTTATTTACATACACTGCAACAGGAAATAAACTGGGACACATTTAGAATGTTTACGTTTAAAACCATGTCATGGTCTAAATATTGTATATTTGTGACATCACAAATGGACAGAAATCCTGACGGCTTGTTTCAAACACACAATTTCTGAATACGGGCTATGTGTATTTCTCCGTATCTTGAGCGTTTTGAAAGTTTAACAGTATTTATATAATCACTTAAACCTGCTTTATAATATAAAAGACATGAAAATCTCACTTTTCACAATATGGGACCTTTAAAACATAATGTTGCAAGTCTAGAAAGTCTCAGTTTGTCGTAGAATCATTTAGTTTTGTGTGAAACCGCTCAGTGAACTACATCTCTCGTCTCGCACAATATACGTCACCAACACTAGCTAGCTAGCTAACTTAGCTATGACCACGCACAAACGTAACGTTATCTGACCTGATGTGTTTTATCCAGCGACTCCTGGTCTTTTTATCAGCCGGGAAGAGAAAGAAGGATCAGACCCGTTGCTGGTGTGAGTTCATCCCAGTAGGAAACACACAGGCATCGTAGCTTCAGTGAGAGAGACGTCACTACGTAACTTTTGGGTGTGTCGTCTTTCTAATTACGTATTTTCACAGTCTGATACTGCAACTTTCTTGACTTGCAAAATTTGCTTTTAAATTGACAAACGCCATATGTGTGATTCATGATGCAATTCAACAAAAATCTCTCTCTCTCCGTTGACTACTGTTAACATTTTTTCTGATATGAGGTCCCATGGTGTCCAACAGAAGGGGCTGGACTTTGTCTCTCTATAAATGTAATGGAAATATTACCAATTTATTCACAAGTTTAGCTACCACTTTTCCTTGGTGGAAAAGGACAAAGAAAATGCACTTAAAAGACATTCTCAGCAAATACATGAACAATACAAGCTTTAAAAAGGAGAAGAAAGAGGTCTGTGCATGTCAATGGTATCGGATTGTTCTGTATCACACTGACCCATGATGATCTTGCTTGACTTTTTTCTGAAGATTTTTTTTGTCAAAAATGTATTTTTGCAGCAGCTTAACCAGCGGACTACCTCCAAGTCTGAAAAGTGAAGCCAATGTGGAAGTGCCTTAAACTTTCATTCTTTCTAACAGCCAGCAGGGGACGACTCCTTTGGTTGCACAAAAAAGTCTGATTGTATAGAAATCTATGGGAAAATGAGCCTACTTCTCACTTGATTTATTAACTCAGTAAACATTGTAAACATGAGTTTATGGTCTCAATCACTAGTTTCAAGTCTTCTTCAATACAGCATGATGTTCATTTAGTAAATTATGGTCCCATTTAGAGTCAAATAGACCATAAAGCAGGGGATGCTTTAGGGCGTGGCTACCTTGTGATTGACAGGTCGCTACCACGGTGTAGTCCGGTCTGGGAGTTGTCCGTGTTTTCGTCTTACAACTTAAACCCTTTCACAGTGTGTTTTTAGCTCATAAAACACCTCTAGAGGATTATAGAGAGAGGATGATAATGACATCATCAATTTGAGCAAAAACAGAATGTCACAGAATGATGCATGTTTTTGGGATAAAGTGTAAATATAGTACACACAGCATTTTTAACTTTATAAAATATATACATAATATATGTATGTATGGAGCTGTAATGTATGAAAAAACATACAGACAACATACAGATTTACAACATCTATTCATCAACATGAACCTTTTTTCCTCTGCCTATCTACAGTACCCATTTATCATATATTAAACTACATTATGTTATCTAATATGATAATATAGGCTACATTTACAAACGGATTAGACACTTCTGAAGACTGAAATGCATATTTCACTCACTCCACCATCCCAGCAAAGATTTACTTCATATAGTAGACCTACTAAGTTGTTCAGCTGGAAGTGTGGCAACTGTTGGATAATGTAAGAGTTTGTCCAAACATAATAAAATGAGTTTATATTTCATTAGTTTGCTAATTGCTCAATAATGTAATGAACTAGGACTGGGTTTGTTACGTTATAACAGAGAGAACAGGCGACAGATGGATCTTTTAGCAGATTTATTTTGAAAGATAAAAGTTTAAAAAGTTAACGTTACAAATAGAACTTGTGTAAAACCAGCTTTAAAAACAGATGCGCGTACAGCTGGCGGTACCGTGAGGTATTATTAACACGGTGTGTTTCTGTGTAACGTAACGGCGGATGTCTCTCTCATTCAGCAGCCTTGTTATGTTCGTTACACTACGTTGTCTTAACCTTTAACACCAACTCTCTATAGAGCAGGATTCAACCCTTTTCATCAGCACAACATCGTTACTGCACAGGAATGTAGAAATGAAAGGAATGCACGCTCACACAATCCTCCTCCTCAATTGCACAACAGAATCTGAACTTTGTATTATTCATAAATTGTATGAGCATTTATTGGGGGAAGATTAAGAACTCACTGTTGGCCAAAATGTTGAGATGTGAACTTTGCTTCAAGGCCCGTTTCAGTTTCTCACATTTACATCATATGAATGATCAGGCTTGTTTGTCATGGCTGAAATGAATAATGACGTTATTGATAGATGGGGAAACACAACAGATGTTATTGAGCTTTATTCACCAGCAAGAACCTATAAAATAGTGAGGGATGCATCTGAAACCAGTGGAGCAATAAACATGTCAGCTACAAATTATAGGCCACTAAATCTAAAACATATTTGGTAATGTGGCTTCATTTTTTAGATAAGTTTGCGCCCAAAATGTCAGCCTTCAGCACATACCGAACTTATTGATAAAAGAGGATTGTAAAGATTGAAGAGGTGAACAGAGTGAATTTGATGAATACAAAGCTGATGTTTTCAAGGATTTGGGGTGATTTCCATGGTTGCATAGAAAGATTTCAGCAACAATCAACCACAAGTGCAGAATTTCGGAACTAATGCTAATTTTGAAGTTGCTAGACTTCAATTTAAGAGATGAATCCTATAATGCAGTGGTTCCCAACCTGGGGTCCAGGCCCCCCTTAGAGGGACGCCAAAGATCACAGGGGGTGCACAAGAATTTGTCTGCTCTGAGGTTGTCAAAATTAGATTTGCACATGTATAACTAAAATCATAATAACACACTTACTGGATCATTTATACAAAAATCTGTATATAAAACTATTTATTTTTTTGCTACTTGGTAGGCCACATTCTGTTTGAACCCGGCATTTTGCACAGTTTCAGATAAAGATCAGGCTACACTAATATTATTAGTATTATACGATTTGTAGAACTAGATTCCAGTGGTCGCTGCGAAGGTTTATTTGTGACTTTTGTGATCCAAACATTTCCAATAACTCCAGAGCGTTGTAAAGTCCAAAAGTCAAAATTTATTGAAAAAAGATAGATGTAATCATTTAAAAAATACACATAATTTATTAACTAACGAAATATTCTGGCACAATCCGTATTTGTTGGCGTTTAGCCTTTCAAAAACAACATTTGCTCTTCCGCTTGCTGCACACAATGGGAGGCCCACACCTGTATAAACAAGGTGGTGTAGCAGCTATCTAACAAATATAACATTACAGGTATTTAATCACAATAACACAAAATCTATTTCGGCTCTAACACTATTATAGTTAAAAAAATAAAATGATCTATCTGCAATCGCTAGGCGAATCCGTCACAACGTCATCACTTTATTTATGTTGACAAAACTGACGAGTTATATTCATTAAAGAAAGTTGACTCATTTAACACACGGTATCACCTTATTCACGTTAAGGATTTTGTTTGAGGATTTGTAATTTCTTTTAAGGGTGATGACATCAGAAATTATGGAGGGAGGGGGGCTCAGTTTTTTCCTCAGATACAAAAAATAGAAAAGTGGTTGGGAACCACTGCTATAATGGACTGTCTTACATTTAGCTCTTGTCCCTAAATGCACCACTGGATTAAGAGGAACTTGTTGTCTGTGCAGTAGCAGATTTGTGGCTCATCCATCGTGACAGGGATTTCATTCTAGCGTGACCCTTGCAGACCACTCGCACTCTGTTGGGAATTTGAAGGTAACGATGAGGAGGGATTTCACTCTCAAAGACCTCCCCGAGGACTTTTTTTCCTTTGTTTGCCTGTCTTCGTCGCTTCAGCCCGAAACCTTAATCTTCCAAAACGGAGCCAGGCCCCGAAATTCTTAATCCCAAATGGGATTTACTTCACTCCCTCTGTGTCTCCTGAGCCCTTTCGGGGTTGAAGAGGCCATCCATTGGAATTCCGCTGTCCTCTTAAATCTCAGTATGTGGTCAGAAAGCCACTTCCAGCCCATTCATGTCATGCCCTCCTCCTCTCCCCGAGCTCGCCTCTAATGCCACAGACTTCACAGGATGTCCTTGAATTAGACATGTATGATGTTTATTTACTCATAAACCTGTGTTCTAAAAATGACATGAGAGGGAACTGTCTGGGGTCAGTAGGAAGTTCATGACATAAGATTTTCAGTTCACAATGGAAATGCATACAACTATGCAACAAAAATTAGGCCATTGACTGTACCTCCAGATTCTTCTTGTGTTACAAGCTACTGTGGGAACGGGACTCTTAGCAGGTTGATTTGGCTTGTTGTTCTGCTTGTGCAGGCTAAAAACGTCTCTACTGGCAGATATATTGTCAAACAGGTGCCTCGTAGAAATCAGTTGGTGGCAAAGGCCTCAACCACAACATGCACCTGTCGAGCTACAGTTAC
Organism: Sebastes umbrosus; assembly: GCF_015220745.1. Lineage (NCBI taxonomy): Eukaryota > Metazoa > Chordata > Actinopteri > Perciformes > Sebastidae > Sebastes > Sebastes umbrosus. The sequence continues at coordinate 30,622,517 of NC_051278.1, read as the reverse complement.
AGTACTGTTTTCATTGCGGTTCTTACATTCCCATTCATTCCTCATTTCTGCATGATGGTTCTGTGAAAGTATGCGCGCATGAAACATTAACCCCTTACCATTCCCCTTTCTTTTTTTAGAGGGGTAGGGGTTTGGGGACAGGGGATGTTCAGGAGTAGATAAATAGTGAACATAGAAGTGGTGTACATCTTCTGAAGATTAATTTGAGATGCAGCTCAGCACTGTGTGTCAAGTTGTTCTAGTCATTAATAAGAAATACAAAATGAATAAATGAATTAATCAATTAAAATAAATTGTCAAAGTGTATAAGAGTGTAGAACATGATGATATAATTGTGTGATGTCTATCCCCATGCTCTATTATGTCTCGTAAATTGTTGCAGCAATTTTGGAGTTGATCTCATTTGTTACACAGATTTGGTGCTAAAATTAACCATTTTCTAACTATCGAGAATTGATAAAAATGATCAGTAATCCCTCCAAAATACCACATTAAGACACCAAGACCTTGAGGAACACCATAGAAAAAGGTATCAAAAACCTTTGACATTTGGAGATTTCTGCAAGAATTGCATTTTTCTGCGATTGGATGGCGAGCACTTCTGTTGTGTAAACTGCTTAGAAACCCCCTTATTGTCAATCTAGCTAGGTAAGCCATCCACCCTCTGAATGCTCTAGGTCTCTAGTTTGTGACTGTAAACTTTCATGAGGCTGTGATTATCCTAGAGGTCACCACAGGACAGTGAGCTCAAGTTTCAAAAATGGTCTCACTACAATGAACTACTATGGGGACTAACATCATCACACATGAATACAGTTGGGCTCACTGGATCCGCAATAGTCTCAACTTTACAGTGACATCCAATGTATGTAATTCTAAGACTGTTTAGGGATAATAAAATGGGCATGTTTGCAAAGGGGAGACTTGTGGGTGGGTACCCATAGAACTCATTTTCATTCACATATCTTGAGGTCAGAGGTCAAGATTGAAAATTGACATGCCAATTTTTCCTCACCAAAATTGAGGCTAACTTCGTAGCGCTATTAAGCGTTTTTCCCAACAAGCTGGTTGGTACCAATTGACTCCTTAGGCTGTTCATATGATACCAGTATCTTCACTCCAGCTTGACAACTCAGCCCGCAACAGCATCTGAAAGACAGAATGGCACCGGACCCGTCGGCGGTGTTAGTTTATCATTATTTCACCCATGATTACTGATTCTGTTCAACTCAGCTCATTGGAGACTGGATTTTACGATGTCCAGGAATGTGTGGTGCACCCGGAAACTGATTTTATGATGTTGTTCAGGAATGTGAATAGATGATCAGTCACATGAGCTGACTACATGGGGATCATTTGTCCACTTTGAAGTTTAGGATTGGAAAGTGTTTTTGCTTTTGGCTAAGAATCAGTAGTATTTTGGTTCATTGTTATCTGAGGTTTGTGTACCTCCACTGTAATTACAATTGCTATACTTTAACCCCCACAGTGTTTTGTGCATTAATTCATGGGTCCAGAGTGTTTTTATTTACAATTTCCACAACAGCTCAGTGTTTTTCTGATGAAGGAGGTGTCTCATAGAAACCATCCGCTCCCTTTTTTCTTGTCTCTGTTTCACTGCTTCCCTCTTTTTTCTCTTATTTTCTTTGTCTCTCTCCTATCCATGGAAAAACCCAGTCAAGGCTGTGGCCTGCTGCACTGAGAAGCTGCTGACTGACTTTTCCCCCTTTGGCTACACAAGCCAGAAAACAAGTCCGACGAACCAGCCTGTTCTCACTTAGGGTGTCAAATACCACCGCTTTGTAACAGCCCTCGGCGTGTGATACCGACGCACAAGGCACGCTTTAGTGTTTGTATGAGACCTACTGGGCTTTCAAGTAACTACAATGTAAACCCATCTGTGTCAATACTTCAACACTCAGAGAAAGTGGTCGGGGAGTGCGAAAAAACACATAAAGGGTGCTGGATGGGTCCAACAAACACAGGGCTTTCATCCAGGAGACCACTGTTTGTGTCCTGTGTGTAAAGTTTCACTTTCACTTTACAATCAGCTGTTCGTGTCCACTGTTCACAACGTTAAGTTTCATTTTCACTTTACAAACGTAGTGATTTCAAGCCCAACCAAGATGTTTTTTTACTAAACCTAACTAAGTGGTTTTGTTGCCTAAATCATAGACTATAGCCTATAAGAAGTGGATGTAGTGACCGTGACGTCACCCATTGGTTTGTGGACTGCCGTTTCGAAGCCTCGAGTTCATGTTTACAATGTTTACTGAGGTAATAAATCAAGTGAGAAGTAGGCTCATTTTCTTATAGACTTCTATACAATCAGACTTCTTTTCGCAACCAGAGGAGTCGCCCCCTGCTGGCTGTTAAAAATAATGCATTTTTGACCCACCCATCCACCCCGACCTCCTCCTTACGCTGCGCTCGACGCTCTCTATACTTCCCGGTTCACAATTATGTGGATTATATACAAATTGATTTCGTGCTGACCATCACAATTTTTTTTTTTTAATTTGTGTCTATATACACAAATCAATACATCACATTTTGTGACTATTTCACGAACTGCCTTGAGACTGTGTTGGTGATACAGTACAATCCAATACCATAGTCAAACCTCTTCTCCTTTTTAAAACTTGTATTGTATTTGCTGAGAATTCCAGTCTTTTAGGTGCATTTCCTTTGTTGTTTGAGCCGCATTGGATTCACCTTTCAGACCCAGAAGTTACCCACTGGCCTAAACCTAAGCAAGTGCTTTTGTCTGAATCCACAACATAAAGCACGAGTTTACTGCGACCGTAAAGTGACGCCCCGAGTTGGGATGTGTTGGAGGAATGTGAAGGTACAGAGAGAGAGAGAGCAGTTGTAGAGAGACATATTCAGCTACAGTAAATAAAGATATTTAAATGGCCATTGATGTAATGAAGTGTAGTTTTGTGTCTTTATAGCAGCAGAGAGAGAGAGACAGTAGTCCCTCAGTCTTCTGTGGCCCAGCTCCTCCTCGGTCGGTTCGGGTTAGCGAGGAAGCAGCCAGACTAGCCCTCCTTCACACATGATTTCTGTCCATAACCACAGCAGGCTTTTTTTAGACAGGGGGGGAGAGACAGGGTGTGGATGACTACCACGACTATATGAGCAAACAGTGGGAGACCAAAGCTTAGTGTGTCCGGACCAGACTCACAAAAAACAACCGTAAACAACGCCTCGGCGCGGCAGTTCAGACGGGCCCACGTGTTATGACGAAATTATACATGGGTGTCAGTTCTCACAGACACGTATAAGAAAACAAGCTGCACTCTGAAAGCAATAGAAGAGAGGATTGTAACGTGCCTACTTTGTTTTCTTCTCAGACGGATTTATAGCAGGATATTGTGTTGCATAAAGGCATCAATTGATTGCACATTTTTTTCCTGAAGTCATTTGTAAAGGAAAATAATTCAACATTTCAACTTGCTTTTTGGGAGGGGAAACTTTAAAGCTTTCATGTCAGTTTTCCCACAGTCACATGAATACAAGCTCCCTAAGGTACACTGTGTCTTTCTTATCACCTGTGTTGTTTCGACCTTGACCAAATACCTCAAACTGTTAAACACTGTCAGCATTGACCCTCAGCTTGGATACATGTGCTGTCTTTGCATGAAAAACTGTGTGATTACGAGTGACTAATGCTAGTAAAATGACATGAGTAATGACACAGCTCCCTCCGTGACTGTTTACACACCATTACTTCCTATTTCTTCCTTATTCACACAAACAAGAGTGTTTAACTGTAATTTTCAGTGAGTCAATCATCTAGTCATCACTTGTTGCGTAAAATAACTTTGGAACGTACTTCCATTGTGCTTCTTGGGATATATGAATAAAGCAGCCCATCACTTTCAAGTTATTTAGGCCAATTTGATTCCATCTGCTACACTGAAATAGTGTTAGGTCTTTTTGAACCTCTATCTTGCTTCAGAAATATGGACTGCTGCTCCAGGAAATTACCTCTTTACTGAGCAATCCAACTCAGAACAGCAAATTAATTCCAGCTGTCTTCTTTTCTCTTTTTCGAGTCGAGCAGCCAGCAAATGTGATGTCTCATAAAAAATAAGAGACTTTCAAGATGTGAGACGACATAAAGTTGTTTTCCATCAGTTAATTTGCTGTATCTTTCTCTTTAATATCTCTGGTAGGGCTGTCAAAGTTGACACAATAATAACGACTTAATACAAATTTGTTTTAACGCCACTAATTTCTTTAGCGCATTAACGCAATCGATCTTTCGGAGATGGTAGCGGGCTCGGTTTTAAAGCTAGAGTGATGATATTTTATCATATGGTAAGATATAAAAGTAAACAACCTAAGGAATCCATTGGTACCAATCATGTCATACTAGCTTGTTGCAAAGGAAGCTAAATAACGCTCCAAACTTAAGTTAAATTTTGTCGAGGAAAAACTGGCATGGCCATTTTCAGAGGGGCCCCTTGATCTCTGACCTCAAGATGTGTGAATGTAAATGGGTTCTATGGGTACCCACGAGTCTCCCCTTTACAAGACATGCTCACTTTATGATAATCACATGCAGTTTTGGACAAGTCATAGTCAAGTCAGCACACTGACACACTGACAGCTGTTGTTGCCTGTTGGGCTGCAGTTTGCCATGTTATGATTTGAGCATATTGTTTTATGCTAAATGCAGTACCTGTGAGGGTTTCTGGACAATATTTGACATTGTTTTGTTTTGTTAATTGATTTCCAATAATAAATATATACATACATATGGATAAAGCAGCATATTTGCACACTCCCATGTTGATAAGAGTATTAAATACTTGACAAATCTCCCTTTAAGGTACATTTTGAACAGATAAAAAAAAATGTGTGATTGATTTGAGATTAATCGCAATTAAATATTTTAATTGATTGACAGCCCTAATATCTGGTTATAGTAGATTGTGGGTAATGTTGCAAATCAATGTGCAGGAATGCTTTGTGGCAATATTGAGTAATTTTATATCATGATATAAAACGACATATACCATGATAGATGATTTAAGACATATCTCTCAGCCCTATCACTGCATTCAGTGGGATTTAGTTTCAAGTTATTCATTGTCATATGCACAACAATTACAGAGAAGCAGTCGTTGGCAATGAAAATCTTAGATCTCAGGCTCCCTTAAACAACATCATTAAATATGTATGAAAAGAAAATCATGCAAGTAAAAAATATGAAAATCGAAAACAAAAAAATAGAGCAAGTTAAAATATAGGAATAAAATATAAGATATATAAAATAGTATAATTTGAGGTAGAAAGTAAATGAATAAACTGAATGTAAACAGGAGTGTAGTAAATGTATATGCTTAAAGAGAAGTAATAGCCTATACAGAGGTGTAAACACTTTGTAAAACAGTAAGCAAACGTATATGAAGGTAAAGTGACATTTAGTGGGCTTATAACAGCTCAAATCTGAAATATACATATACAATGTCAATAATAGTTATTTGTCATCACACTGTCTCTCTACCATTGTCAGTCAGTGATCATTGAATGATAATAACTGACTGGATTCATGGTTTGCAGCAGCACATCACCAGTGGGTATTTTCTGTTGATGTGTCAGTAGATAAGGAAGAGATTATTCATCACCAAATATGGTTCAGGAATAGTCAAAGAGTTGGCAGACTGCTACACATCTAGAAAGTCATGGGTGGCAGATGGCATTTCAGTGTCACCCTCACCACTCATCAAAATACTATGAAATCTCTCTCCTCCTCCACGAGGCTGATGGCTTCATGGACGGTCGGAAATTCTACAACTGAACGTTCAGGGCAGTTGAATCACCTAAAATCACCCAAAGGTTACTGCATTGTGCATGTCATTTAATCTCAGTTAGCAGTACTAAAAGGATGTTGCTACTTGTGTTTGGGCTGATTTTAGGTTTTGAATAATCTTCCTTTTGCAATATAAGGAAAGTCAATGATTTTCTGCATAATACAAATGATTTTTTAATTGTCATTACAAGATTCTTAATTTTTCTACACGATCCATTTTTTTTTTTTTTAATTTTACTTTATGGCCGAAAATGTGTTGAAATCACTGTTCATTGTTCACTTTTGCTTCTGGAGTATGACTTTTCCGAGGAGCACTTGAAGATCTTGAGCCGTGTCCCCTGCTCTGTGAGGACACAGAGACAGACTGCATGAGACACAACAAGCCTCCACACACTCTGATGAGAAGGTAGGACATCTAATTAAAGACAGCGGTAACTCACTACATGTTACCGACACTCTGTTATATCTAGTATCTGTGAAGAACAGCTGCTGGTTGAATTACAAACTGATTTATCAACGCTGGTTTCAGACTGAACTCAGACTGGTTTCTTGTTTCTGGTGTTTTGCTAATATTTTACGACTCCGTGGCTCGTTTTCATGTTTTTAACTGTTCCCAAGTGACTAACATGAAGAAGCGGGTACCGCTGCCGGTGTTTTGATGCCGGACGCCAGGCAGCATGCCTCTTTGTTGACTGCAGCTGCTGGGAATTAAATTTAGCGCCACTTCCAGCCAGCATGCTCCGTCCAGCCGTCCAGCCAGCATGCTCCGTCCAGCCGTCCAGCCGGGCAGCCAGCATGCTCCGTCCAGCCGTCCAGCCGGGCAGCCGGTAGTTAACTAACGGTAACTAGCGGACCGGTTAGCCGGCTGAGATCAACGCTCACTAGTCAGCGGTGGTGTCGTGGGCGACATAGCCGCTGAACGGAAATAAATTAACACTGAAATTACTGTTTTTAAACTGTAGTTTCACTAGTAAACGTGCTGAAATGACCCGACATATTTAGCCTCATTTAGTTTACCTGTCTGCTCTCAGAAAGCATCAAATACTATCTATACTATCTATATCTATTCTATTTATTCTATTTATTCTATCTATACTATCTATACTGTCTATACTATCTATACTATTTATTCTATCTATACTATCTATACTGTCTATACTATTTATACTATTTACTCTATCTATACTGTCTATTCTATCTATTCTATCTATTCTATCTATTCTATCTATACTATCTATTCTATCTATACTATCTATTCTATCTATACTGTCTATTCTATCTATTCTATATATTCTATCTATACTATCTATACTGTCTATACTATCTATACTATTTACTCTATCTATACTGTCTATTCTATCTATTCTATCTATTCTATCTATTCTATCTATACTATCTATACTGTCTATACTATCTATACTATTTACTCTATCTATACTGTCTATTCTATCTATTCTATCTATTCTATCTATACTATCTATTCTATCTATACTATCTATTCTATCTATACTGTCTATTCTATCTATACTGTCTATTCTATCTATTCTATCTATACTATCTATTCTATCTATTCTATCTATTCTATCTATACTGTCTATTCTATCTATTCTATCTATTCTATCTATACTGTCTATTCTATCTATACTATCTATTCTGTCTTTACTGTCCATACTATCTGTTCTATCTATTCTATCTTCTAACTGGTGTTAAGGTGTCACACAGAACACTTCCTGTCAAACTATTCAGATTGTGAAAAATAAAACTGAGTCCATCAAAGTAACGTTAGAGTCCTAAATGTTGCGCTCTCTGCCTAAATGAAATGAGTAAAGACCAAAATCCCTTGTGGTAGTGATAAATCATGTGGCGCATGATGACACTTACCGCCTGTAGGAGAGCACATGTGTGACTGGCAGCCTTTAATGAAAACTTCAGTGGAAGCACGTGGGGGAGAAACTGCATCACAGGACCTGACAGTAGGAAAAGTTAAGAAAAGAGTCCATTGTAGGTTTTATAAGCATGTCAGAGTGGAGTGTGGTTTTCCTGCTGCAGTGTGGGGAAAAGAAACAAGGTGAATCTATGTCAAGTCTGCGTGTATGTAGGTCACCAGTACAAGACACTGTAATATTCTTTAAGTTGCTTTAAATGTGGCTGTGGTACTCATTAGTGGCTTCAGTTACATAATGATACTTAGTCGTATGTTTTTTAGGGATGTCCATCGATCAAGCCCAACAGACAACAACAGCTGTCAGTGTGTCAGTGTGCTGACTTGACTATGACTTGCCCCTAAACTGCATGTGATTATCATAAAGTGGGCATGTCTGTAAAGGGGAGACTTGTGGGTACACATAGAACCCATTTTCATTCACATATCTTGAGGTCAGAGGTCAATGGACCCCTTTGAAAATGACCATGGCAGTTTTTTCCTCGCCAAAATTTAGTGCAAGTTTGGAGCGTTATTTAGCTTCCTTATCGACAAGCTAGTATGACATGGTTGGTACCAATGGATTCCCGACCTGCTAAAACCTAAATATTGCAAGTTGCGTTAAAGCTTCAGTAGGCAGTTTATTTTTGGCATCATTGTGCAAAAATTCCATAATAACCTTTCAGCATATTGTAATTCAAGTGTTCTGAGAGATAACTAGACTTCTGCTCCTCCTCATGGCTCTGTTTTCAGGCTTTAGAAAATCTATCCCGTGACGGGAGACTTTGACCAATCACAGTTCATTTCATTGACAGAGCGTTCCTATTGGCTGTGCTCCGTTCATGTGACCGGAACTTGGTGTTCCTTCACCAGATTTCACAATGGCGGCGGCGTCACAAACTCTCATTTTAAGGCTAAACAGTACACTACAAGATGATTCTGAAAACATTTGAGGAGAGAAATAGGCATTAACGTAACATTATATTGATTCATATTTGATCAGCGCTGCCTAGTTTGACTGTTTGGTCGGAGTTCGTGAGTGATTGACAGCCGGCTCTCATAGACAGCAGATGGACAGCAGATCCCAGATCAGCTCTGACTGCTTGTTTTCTGTCTGTGAAATGTTGTAGATGCTGTTAGGAGCACCGGAGGACACAGATGCACATGATTTTTTTCAGGTTACCTGTTTCATGTACTACTGTCACGATATAGCGACCGTTTTATAAAAATAACTTTTTTTTAATCATATTTGCTCCAATCTCGCCTACTACAGCTTTAATGCGTTAAAGAAATTAGTGGCGTTAAAAAAAATTGCGTTAATGCGTTATTATAGCGTTAACTTTGACAGCCCTAATGTTTGAATAAGTCATTAGTGTTTTGTCATTAAGGTCGGATGATACTTTAATGATTTTAGGGAACAGTTTTGTAGCATTCTTCTAAAATGTGTTACAGGATTACTATAACTCCTCTAAATGACGAGGGGATCTCTCTGACTATGAGTGAGTGTTTCCTGGCTTCGCTCCATATCACACGTGTCTGTGCTATTTGCAACTCTGACCCTGAAGCAAGAAGAAGAGCGCACCAGAATGGTGGCTTTGTTTTCCACTGAACAGCTGATGGGACAGCAGCATCGACCCACCGCTGGGTGCAGCATCTGCTACATAGGAGTGGGAGTCAAGTTTTCCCATCTGTTTCCTGAGTTGATCGGCAAAGCAAGAAACCAGAAAGCAAGAAACCAGTGCCGTTCATTATTGTCCGTGCTGGCAGAATAAAGCATTTATCACTTCTGGCTGGTGGCAACTCCTTGTGCGAAGATGAGATGAGGCTAAACTGACTCATCAAAAGAAACCCCCTCTAGTCTTACTCATTTAAACCCATCAGCGCTGACGGTAGTGTAGTCATGGTGATATGACTATTGCCACTTCATCAGTCAGCGGTTTATCCAGACCACTTGAACCAACTAAAATGACAAGCACCTGGAGAGATGGGCTTTGTTCTCTGAGTGGCGGGAAACGATTTGGGCCGTAAGGGGGGGGGGAGTCTGTGTGAAGACAATGAATTTGGAGACCTTTTATGCTCCCTCCCTCTTCTGGCATGGTTGAGATTTTGTTTTCTTTGCAGAGTTTTCCCCCAGGAGTTTCATCCCGCTCTCATAAGTGACTCGCGAAAGTCTCTTTTCCTGTTTGTGTGACATTTTTTCCTGCTTTTATTTGTATTATCCTAATCACATCCCAGTTATACAACGCATGACAATCGCTGTTGGTCACTCCCCTGCACAGACCTGCATCTGGATGGAAAATGCTTTGGTGCAAATCACAGATGTGAATCATATAATGTATGTAATTTGTCTGCACTGAGTAACAAGCAGAAAACACAAACTGTAGGTGGGTGTTTCTGCAACTACGGTCACTTTTGACTCTCCTAAATAAAAAATAAAAAAACCTCTGAATTTTAATTTTAACATCAGAGTATGTAATATATATAAACAGGTACACAAAATGATATATATATGTAGTGGTTAAGATTTTAATCTGCAACATGTTTATTTTTTATGGTTTTCATCACTTGTTCTTACTAAATGGCCTTGTAATGCAACATTACAATAACTTTCATTTTATACATTTTCTGTTTTTAATTTCTATAATAATTTTAAAACATTTACATTTCATCAAGCTTTGTGCATGATTGTTAATTCTGATATAAAAACAGTATTTAAAAAAAAAAAATCAAGCACTGCACTGCAAATTTTAACATAAATCCAAATTGCATTTTATGGGACTTAAAAATGACCCAGGTACAGATTTTATCACATGGAGAGATAAAGTTCATTTATGACAGGAAAAAGGGAGTGGAAAATGGTATTGTTTGGAATGAAGCCGCACCCTGTTTTCATTGGGATGTTCGTTCTTCCTCAAAAACACGTTTGCAGTGGTGTGTTAGTGCCACAATCTGCTCAAAGTGGACAACAGAGAAGATAATCTATTTTGATTAAATGGAATTGTTGAAACTACTCCAGTTGGTCACCTTGATTTACGCTGCGGGTTGTTTCATTTCCATTTGAATTAATTGAAGCAAGAACACTTCCATTATGCGTTTGAAACTGGTGAAATTAATATCAATGCAGTGTCGTCACAAACTGGTAAAGACCCGATTTAGAACAGCAACATGTGCCCAGCTAAATAATGTGTGTTGATTAGATTTCTGACCCCCAGCCTCCCAGAAAATAAAGGTCCAGTCAGTTTTGTTAGAGGTTTGTTTGAGTTAATTTTATTGGTCTCCAGTCTCTTTGTCAATCATTAGGATCCCCACAGTGTTACCTAGGCCTGCTGCGTCTGCTCGGTGTGACTCTGAATACCCAAATGCCTCTCTGTCCGCGTGGAAGAGATCGAGGTTGCTGTGTTTTTGGCCACCTGTCACGGTCCGTCTTTTCACAGCCTATGTTCCCCGAAGTGAGCTTTGGTTCAGATTGAGAAGTTGTTTAATCTGTTGAGTTTTACTTATTTTTTTGTCAATAGGATTTAATTTGGCCACTAGTATAAAGCCAGCAGCTGACATGAAATGGACAAGCTGTTTGAAGGGACGGCTACTGACTGTGAGATCGGCTTCCCACCAAACCTCAGTGTGTGCATGTGATGGGAAGTTGATAAATGTTTAGGCAGCGTTGCATTTGCTGCCACGGTGACCGGCTGGAAACACTATCACGAGTCAGATCGACAAGACATGGCCTACTTAAAGTTTAAAAGTCGATCGCAAAATGTAATTAGTGTGCATTAGTGGTTGTTAACTAGTGCTTGCTGGTGTAGATGAATTGAATTACAATACAGACTGTATGGACTTTGTTGTAAGCTAATTTGGGAATTTGTCAGTCAGGGTTTACATTAACCGGCATATGCCAGCTTTTAGCTGGTATCCCGTGTAGTTGTCCGGCAGGTTAAATGATCAATGGCCAAAATGTCCGTTGGTAAATACGCCAAATAAATGAATGTATCAATTAATAGCATATTATATAGTCTAATATGTAAGATATCTTACCAAGACAACTGATAAAAGTGTAAATGCCTGCCTCCGCACGGCTTCTAATCCATTACACATTTTTTGTCAAATTCAGTGATTATCTCCTCGCGGTCGGCTGACGCTCCGTTCTGTGTGCACTGGAAAAAAGCCGGTCTTCATACACAGCCAGCTGACTGTGTAAATGCCAAACAAACAAAGCGGCTCGGACCAAGCCGCTATAATGATGATATAAATAATGATTACACGGCTGTGTTGAATACTCGATTCTGATTGGTCAATCACGGCGCACCGTTGCTGTGTATATCAGACAGTTTTTATGGCCGCAGCTCTGATTTCGGACTCTGGCGGACCGTTTTTGTGTCAAAATATTGATTTCTTCAGTAAGTAGCCGTGTAATAAGCGGGATAATGTACAGCTAGCGGGTCACTGTTGTGAAACTGTTGTTATTTTATTTGTTAAAACGCTTCTTCATTTAACTAATTTTCCAGTTATGTTAAATGTAGGCTATTATATGGCTATTTAAAACATATGGCCGGTAGTTGTTCTCTATGGCCGGAATATTAACGGCCATATTGGCCGGAAAAAAAACAGTCTAGCGTAAACCCTGTTGTCAGTACAAGTAGTTCTGGGTGATGTGTCAATAAGATGTTAAATCCCATGCTGAACTATAAATCGATTACTACACCAGCGGTTTCTACAGCAGGAGAGAGGCATAAGTAAAGCTTTATTTTTAATGCTTTACTTATGCTTTCTCGATTATTAAAAAACAGACATCTTGAGACATGATAGTTTCTCAGGCTTTCTCAATGATGTCATATTTCAGAGAAGTTTACATCTTTTCTTTTTAAGATCAAGTAATGGTCCAGTCTTTCTGTTGTTGTTCTGAAATATCGAATCAGTTCTCTTTAGACCGACTGAGGACATAGTCCTTGAAAGAAGAGCGGGAGGAAACGCAGTGTAAAATTAGAATCAAGGCTGTAAAAGTCAATGTACTGCAACGTCACTGTAATGTATTCTTGGATGTTCTCAAAGTGTTGAGCAAGCTGCCTTTTATGTACGAGTGTGTGTGTGTGTGTGTCATTCTAGGAATGTTGTGAAACTGGAAACTTAATTGTCAGGTGTGAGTTTGCCTCTGTTCATTTTAGAACTACAGATTTTGAGAAAACAGGACTATGTAGCATGTGAACACTGAAAGGGAGCTCACAATCTTGTTTTGGTGTGATGAGTGCATAGCCTGTATATAAAGATGGACGACATGACAGCTCCCCAAAAGTGAAGCCACAACATCTTGATCGCCCCCTGGTGGCTGGCTGCAGTATAGGCCATTAATCCCGCCCCCTCCATGTTAGTAGATTGGACAGGGCCAAACTAAAAAGTCAAAGTACACCTCAAATAATTTTTTTCCTAAGATGATTTCTGTCATTTTAGGTAGTTCTCGTCATGCTGATGTATGTTCAAGTGTTAATTTTCCTGATAAGTTTGGTTTCAATTAGTTATTTGATGCTATAAAAAGGGGCTGAGACATCATGATTGACAGCTGCTCCGAGTGAAGTAATCGGAGATGTAACTTTCCATAATAGTCACGAGTCTGTGTAATTGAACATGCGTCAATTTGATCGTAAATGTAGTTACGGAGATATTATGGTTAGTTATTGGGTCTTTCTAGCTGCCGTGCTGCTAACGTAGCAGCTAGGAGGCTCACGCTAACTAGCTGTGACCGTGCACGGCTCATCATTGGCTCCGGCGGGTGTGTGGGTGGGAACTCGATACCGCTGCTCCAGCCCCCTCCGTATCACTACTGTCTGTTACCTATCTTATTGTCCTGTTTCTGCTGCATACAACAGACATGTTTAAGTCTACCACTAGCTTAGATCGCTAGAATGGAAACCAGCAGATCTTCAGCCTACATCCTGAACGCCACGATTGAGAAACTCTAGCGTTGGTGGTTGTGTGAGCTATACTGCATTATGTGTTGCCAAATTACATCTATATAATTTAAATTTAAGAGAGTCACTGATGCCAAACACAACAACTGTTGCTAATTGTCACCACTGATGGTGTTAAAACTAATACCTCCCTGTTATCCATTTACTCTGGTTAATTCCTAGAATGGCATTCCAGTCCAATACTGGGCAAAGGAAACATTATGACTTTGATAAAAGTCTTTGTCATCTATAAGCACTGGGAAATTAACCTCGAGGAAAGGGGTTATTCTTCCTTCACCTCATCATATGACCAGCATCAAACTATTCTATGTGTGTGGTTGTGTGTGTGTGTGTCAGCCTGGGAATAAAGGCGACCCTGTTAGAGAGGTATGCTGTTGAGAGAAGAAAAATGCACTCTTGTCCTTTTCTAGTAATGTTTACCCCGGTGTTTCAGATGGTTTAAGAGGTCACACTCACTACATTTTATATAATATAAGAGCAGGGCAAAAGCGCACTGCTGTAAAAGAAAGGGTTGCACTGGATTTATAACACAAGAGCGTCGTTGCCAAACGGAATGTTGCACTAGGGATGCTAATTTTGAAACATTTTCTTAACCGATAACCGACCCTCGTTAACCGATTATTAACCGTTAACCGACAAGATTTGTGCCTCGCATGCAGCGGTGCGCCAGCTGCAGTGTAGGAGCACAACAGACAACTGAGTCTCCAGTTCACCCGTCCGAGAGCGTTAACTTAGCAGATAGATAACTTGGATGCTGCGTGTAGTGTCGCGGACATGCAGCCACGTTCCCAGTAAAACTCTCCACTGCACATTTAGTTAAGCAGGTTGTCAGCTGTGTTTGACAACTGTCTGCCCGGCGTAACGATACTTTATCTGGCCGGCATAACTTTAGCGAGTCCGACAAACAGTGTGTGTATTTGTGCTACGTTAGCAGCTCTAGCATTGCCGGAGGCATGGTGCTCGCCGCCGTCGCACAGGTGCAGTCTGCGTAACTTTAGCGAGTGTCCAACAGACTTGTGTGTGTTGGCGGTGAGTGTGATGTTGTTGGTGGCGTTCTAGCTGTGAACGTAGGTGTAGCAGTGTGTGTACAGTTTATTTTTTGGTGAATAAATGCTACGAAACTACAACTCCTCAGCGCCGCTGGAGAGACTGGAGTCGACTTCCGGTATCCTGCAACTCCTACAGTGAACGCAGCACCGTGGCTGCTACAGTAGCTCTCCTGACGGTGAAGTGGGGACTCGGTTGTCTGTTGTGCTCATACACTGCAGCTGGCGCACCGCTGCCTGCGAGGTACAAATCTTGCATCATGCAGGAAATATAAATTTAGCAAATTATAATATTATGTGACCAGGTTTTCAAGTTGCATCATTGAAATTTGTGTGCCCATGGCAGACAGACTCTGAACTGGCCCTCTTTGGCAAGATGTGGAACCATATATTTTACCTTGACATTAGAGGAGGAAACAATAAATTACTGCCACTCCTGTTAAATGTTTTTTCCATTGGAGAGCTGATTGTTGGAGTTGGATGTCGCTGAGAGGCCAGCTAGTTAAAGTGTCCGACTGATGCCAAACTGGAGTTTTGCACCACTCTACAGACTGCAAAGTGCCTGTGTGACTGTGTGTGTGGTGGGCAACATTTCAATGGCAGGCAACTCATGCCAGCTGGCTCCTTTTGACATGTTAGGTTAAGAGAGGCATACTTCACAGAAATCTGGGACATGGCTGAGCCGGTGTGTTTTTAAACTATGACTCGTAATGGTGTTTGGAATAGCAGTAGCTATGATGAAGTTTGACCGTTGTTTCTCAAGTGGCCATTCAAAACTGGCTGAGGCCTTCTTTACTTTGAAGAAAATCTTGTATCCAAACATTAAGTATAGATTCAATGAACCTCTATCCCCACCCTCAGTGTTTGGCAGTGTTGTTTTTGTACTTATTTTTGTGTGTTGTTGCTTTGCTCTTGTATGTGTATTAGAGGTGGAACAACACGTTTTTACAACGATACGATACAAATCACTTTCCATGGTTTTCGATACAATTCAAGGACGATATTTGGCTCATTTAGAGCGATACGATATGATTCAATGACTTGAAATTGATATGGTAACTTTTTTTCTGTCAAAAATTCAATCAGTGTGACTGTAACTGTGAAATAAATCGCTGGATACTGAACAGTGCAGGTCAGGACAAGGTGGGACAAACACACAAGCTGGATTTGGAACGCTTAGGATACCATGATTTGGGTTTTTACCTGTTAGAGACCTTTAACATACCTTTTATAATTTTTGTGTTGGAAGTTCTTGGTGTCCATTGACCACAAACCTATATCAGTGACAGGGTAACATCAGCCGACATATTGCAGATTTAACGGCCAGGTTCTAGTTTGTGTTCACACGGTGTATGACTGGTCTCGTGGTAAAAAATCAGTGCAAGCAAGGGCACATTTGTACCGGTTTAACAAATACAGTCTGTTGTCGAATCTCACATGCCATACTGACCTTTCTCATAGACGGTTGTTTCTCAGAGTTACTCTGCTTAATCAGTATAGTTTAGATGCATTATACTGAATGGGCTATACAGTGTGTGTGACCTCCTTCATATAGAGCAGTGTCTGTCCTTACTGAGAACACACTCATGACCGGCCAGATCAAACATGTCATGTCTGTCAGCAACGAGAAGCTAGACGGTGCACTTTGGAAGAGCTGACAACAACAATCTGTTGAACTGTGTTTAATTCAAAACATACATGTCTCATCTTTACCTCGTGTATTATGAATGGATCAGCCAATATCTATCGCTTAACGGTGACTGGCTATTGAAATGAGGCAATTTTTGTGTAAGTCTGACCACTTTACTGATGATGTTTTTTGGACTGGGTCTACCACCATGCAGTTCAGTTTCGTTAATGAGAAGGTTGGTTTTCTTTTGCCACAGGCCCTCAGTAATAGTATTGTTTTTTTCCTTTTAGAATTATTAAAAAGGTCTTGAAAGTCATTCAATTTGTATTTAAAAAATGTGCAGATACTCTGGGTCGATCAGTGCATTTCATTTCGATAGGGCTGCCCTTTCATAGTTGATTAGTCGACTAATCGGTCATTTTGGTCTAATTGACCAAGATTTCTTCGGTCGTTTTTCATGCTCTTTCATGCTGAATGACTGATTTCACTTATGAGCACATCTCTGGTAAACACAAGCTTTAAAGTGACGCTTTTAGTGGGATTCTTTGTTGAGAAACTCAGTTTTACAGATCTGTCGATTACATCAACTAATAGATTAGTTAATTTAATAAGTGATAGTCGACTAAGAATCTCTTTGGTCGAGCTGTTGCGTTTAAGTGCTGATGATTCATGTATTTACCGAGAACACATAAACTCGGCCTTGTGTTGTTTAGCTTGATTTGATGCCAAAAAAACTCTTCTTTTTTTTAAGAAGGAAGTGTCTTGAAGAAAAGTTATTCTGTTTGGAGAAGGTGTCACGCAGCTATCTGAGCACATGTCTTCCATCAGGTTGAAGGGAGGACATGCTAGGACAGAGGGGAGAGAGAGAGAGAGAGAGAGAGAGATTGTGTTGGATAAGTTAAGGGTGGAGATGAAAAGATGCCCCGAGGCAAATTTGTGATTTTGGGCTATACAAATAAAATTGACTTGACTTGACTTGACTTGACTGACTTAAAGGCTTAAAGAGACTCCAGAATATTGTGGAACAACATCATTTAAAACAAACCCTTCACGTTTTCTTCTTAGCTGTTAACACGTGCTGCTCTTTTCTGAGCACGTCAAACGTACATGATTGTTCAACTCTCATAGGAATCTTGCAGTATTTCCTTGAATGAAAGAAGCTGCAGGAGTTAACGTCTATATGCCAAGGAGCGTAACGCGTACTTCGAATGGAAATGTAAAAGCATGTAGGAAGGGTGGAGGGGAAAAGGGAGTTTGAGGTAAAGGGAAGAGGGAGGGATGGACACTGAGATGCAAAGAGGGGGCAGGTCCAATGGGCAGCAGACAGCGGGGTGTCAACCTACTCAACCTCTGTGTGGTATAAAACCAAGCATGCACAGCTTGTTCGGCCTTTGCTTTAGTTGTGCATCTGGCCAGAGGAGAGAGAGGAGTCTTTTGTTTTTGTTCCTGATTGAACTCTGCTGAAGGTAAGTTTATAAAACGTGGATTCTTGAAAGATTATTAGGGGTAGAAAATAGTCATGGTGTTGGCATTTGTTTTGCACTTTGTAGCACATGTATGTGGAAGGCCAATATGAGGGGAAGCATGTGATTCTGACCGATGTGAAGCGAGTTTCACAACTGTTATGTAACTTTACGTTTTTTAAGTTGCAAGATCTCTGTGAGTTTTGTTTGCATGAGCATTTGACCAGTCATTGTTCTTGTGGCTGGCTCTTCTCAGACATCAGCACAAAAATTAGTTGAGTCTGTGTCATCAGGTTTGAGGTTTTCTACCACTGGTGCCGGCGTGCTGCCACTGGATTTGGAGCTCAATCTGACAACTGAATTGGTTTATTGTATTATTTGCTGTTCAAATGACATTTTGCAGCCCATTATTTAATTGCGGTGTTGGCCCACACGTTGTCTGGCTCATTAAAATATCTAAATATAGAAAGGAGAGGCCTATGGCTGCTGGTGATAACAAATGTAGGTGTTACCACGCTCTAAATGTTTACCCCGTTGGAAACATGTATTTGTTATCTGTGTTTTTCAGACCTGGTGCCAACCTGATCAAACCCTGACTGAGCACGTGCCTCTAACTGTCTAACAAGAAACATGACAGCTATCAACGCACCTCGGGACAAGTAAGAGACACTCTGAGACTGTTTGTTTGTCTGTTCAAGTCCATCAGGGACTTAGATTAGTGTCAATATGCTGTTCTCAGTTCTGTTTCAGTTACAGTGTGTGCAAACGTAGATTTGCACGAGAACCAATAAATAAATTGTTCTAAATTGTTTGTTGATATTAAGTTGAATGACTTCATTGATGTACTTCCCATACAAACTTCCTTTTGTCTCTTCCCCAGATACCATGCAGTATGGATCATTTTCTTCATCCTGGGCTTGGGAACCCTCTTACCGTGGAATTTCTTCATGACGGCGACCATGGTAAGTTAAGCAACATTTTAGGGCAATTTTAATCTTCTGAATGTGAAAATATTTGCAGCCAAATGCAGTTAATCCTCCGAACGATAGCCAGATGGACGTGAAAGGAAGAGCCCTGTCGGTGGCCGTGCGGTTAGTCATTAGTTAATTAAAATGTTGGGGTCCACTTAGAGGAAGGTCACCTGACTTTGAGAAAACAAACAGTGTTTGTTTACCTTCCCTCCCAAAACCACCAGGTTTCACTCAGGATGGCTGACCTGAGTCCTGACGGTTGGATTTCCATGGCCTCTCTAAACCCCAGCCATTCTTTTTGAGCTTTTAAAGGGTTAACTTCTTAAAATGTGGAATTCCTGTTTCATTGTCCTGGGGGGAGTTAATTTAGACCCACCCTTAGGGGGGATTTTTGTTGAAGCTCAAATAGCTTATAGTACTTGTTTGTTTTGACAAAGGAAAGTTGGAATGCCACTTTGATAAATAACATGTGACCAGACATATGGCTATACTATTATGACTATATTGCCACAACCTATAAATGCAAAAGCTTTTGAGGCTAGCTCAAAATGCATCGCATTTGCATTTGTAGACAAAATTCAGTAAATCTGTAATTCAGTCAAGTTTTGGTTCTGTAAATTAAACGTGCTCAGGGTCTGAACTTTTTCCACTTCCTGCCACTGTGGCAGGCAAGTCTTTTTTTTGTTTGTCTGCCACTCAGAAATTTTACCTGCCACTTCTGAAGTCTCTGCGCTAAATGAAGGAATAGCATTTTAGATCTGACGTCATTCAATGTTTGATATATTTTACACAACAAAACATTATATGCATGGTAAATTACGGTGTTCGAATTACACCGTAGCTTCTGGGAGAGCCCTATTTTTTTGGGAGGAGGGTTAGGGTACTGTACACAGTACTGTGCTTTACTTTGTTATTGTCATCTATAGTGGTTATTTGCATAAAAACACAATTCAAATAATTAGGAAGTAAATGATTTTATTATACATTTTTTATATTTGCTTTGATTAAAAACAATCTTGGCATCAGTAATTTTAATAATGTATTATTATTATTATTATTATTATTATTATTATTATTATTATTATTATTGTAACACATCATGATAAAGTTCAAATTTATCTTCGCCCAATAACCTCCGTTAACGTTAGTAGCTCCGTTATTTAACCAAGCAGGACTGTGCTGCCCACCGGCTGCTAACAGCTAACGTTACTAATTCTCCTCCTGTTCATTTCAACACGGAGTTGTGGTTCACAGTGTTGCATTATCGGGGAAAAATAGTGTGCGTCCCCTCAGGTTTAGTAGCGCCACGCTTTTGAGCGCTTTTTTTTCTCTCCGCCATGGCTCCGGTCCCAAACAAACTGAAACAAGATACGGCGTGCGTATGCCGTTGCGTCATTGTGCATGCGTGACTGTTGGAAAGCGTCCATACAGAGGATTGGATAGTCAGGGAGGCATGAGATGCCAAGGAATCGGACAACTAGAAAAACAATTCTCGATTCACATCCCTAGCGTTTTCCCTGTCTGTCAAAGTGGTGGATGGCCTGACGATTTTACCCGCCACTGCCAACAATTTACCCACATTTTGTGGGTGGCGGGTGCTAATTTCAGACCCTGCTTGCATCATTTAAGCCCTTAATGTTCATCCAAGCGACCTTCCACATCTTAAAGTTCACTCAGTTGCCAGTTTATAAATTACACCGAGCTACAACTAATGCGATCTAACACAACAGTCCAGGCTACCATAAATGTCTCCACTCATGAAGGTTATACCATTCAGTTGTTGTTGCAACTGTTTGGCTGAACAAAATATTAGAAAAGCCTCTGAGTACTGGCCTTTTTGGAAAGTATAATTGGTAGATATTATTATCTTCCGGAAATATTACAGAAACCATTCATATGACGCAAACTTGTGACTCGATACTCATTGAATTATCACTCACTGTTGCTGTTGAGTTGTAAGAGGCGATAACCATCGTAATAAATCTGCATTCCTCCATCCTTTTCTTTAGTACTTCACAAGTAGGCTGAGGGACTCACCCACCGACCCCTCCTCCAGTCCTGCGGCAAATGAGACTTTGGAGGGCGTAGACACTCGCAATGTGCTGGAGTCCAAGTTTAACAACGTGATGACGCTCTGCGCCATGGTTCCTCTGCTCATCTTCACCTGCCTCAACTCCTTCATACACCAGAGGTATCCACCCTGCTCCACACGGACACACTCACACCAGAAAAAACAAAACAAACTGACGCTGGAGATTTATGTATGTACACTTGTCCACCCACAGGAAGTACTGAGTTAAACCCTCAAAGTGGAAGTGAATCAATTAACCAAGTTAAGCTGGTTTACTAAATGGATTTCCACTCTAATGAACGATTATATAACAGACATGACAAATGTCAGAATTCAAAAGAAAAAAAGCAGCTTTGTTTCATCTTTCGTGGCAAGAGTGTCGCCATGTTGCATGGGTGGCTTGGTTGAGTTACACAGATGTAACGGTAGAGACCGTGAAAGACGGAGACTGAGGAGACACGGGACAGAAGAAAGCAAAAGAGGGGACACTATTGTATTGTTCCTGGATGTAAAGATGAGTTTTACAATGTTACAACCAAGGACAAAACAGTCCATTTCATAAACTGACGCTTAAACGGAGATCAGTAACGTTACTGCAGCGCTGGCTAGTGGCACTGAAAGAGTCCACCGACAGTCCAGCTGCAGCTGACTGTCTCCCCATCACCTGTCCTCTCCCCTCTCTGTCTCCTCATCTCCCTTCCTCTCCCCTCTCCGATCACCTGTCTCTGTCTCCTCATCTCCAGGCCTCTCCCCTCTCTGATCACCTGTCTCTGTCTCCTCATCTCCCGTCCTCTGCCCTCTCTGATCACCTGTCTCTGTCTCTGTCTCCTCATCTCCCGTCCTCTCACCTCTCTGATCACCTGTCTCTGTCTCCTCATCTCCTGTCCTCTGCCCCCTCTGATCACCTGTCTCTGTCTCCTCATCTCCCATCCTCCCCCCTCTCTGATCACCTGTCTCTGTCTCCTCATCTCCTGTCCTCTGCCCCCTCTGATCACCTGTCTCTGTTACTAAATCCATTTAGTAAACCAGCTTAACTTGGTTGATTGTTTCACTTCCACGTTAAGTGCAAAATGTGAAGTTTGATCATTCAAAGGAGGAACCCTTTTGAGGCAAATTCCGCACTTTCGCTTCCCTGTTCTTTCTGCATACCCTCCTGCTTATCGGTACCGGTAACACACCCAGGAATGCTATTTATGTTATGTTCTCTACTCCCCCCCGTCCCCCCATCTTTTTCTTTACCTCTCCTTGTTCTATTTCTCCGGCTGTCCCTCATCTCCTCAATATACTTAACTTTATTTCTGATGACCTTTTATCTTCTTTTTCTTTCCAAAAGACACCCAACATGTTTCCTTTTTTTGATGAACAAAGGGCTACTCATTCTGACCCAATGCACTCTATTTTCCATTTACTTCCACTTTCTGTTTGACATGACCTCAACTTTCTCAGAAGAGCAATGATCCTCTTACCATCAGATAAGCGGGAAACTGTTTCTGTTTTTACTTCTGGTCAACAATTAATTCATTGTCCACCCCTCCATATTATATTCTCCCGATGCCTCTTTTCTTTTTATTAACACCTTTTTATTATATGATGAATATGATGAAAGTGTTTGCATATTTATTTACTGACCTTTAACATCTGATTTTTTTTTTATGAATGGAATTAACTAGGGGTGGGGAAAAAAATCGATTCACTTATGTATCGCAATTTTTTTTTTTTAATGATTTTGAAATCAACTTTTTAATGCCAGAATCGATATATTTACTTCATTTGAGTCTATACGGAGGTAGAAGGAAGTCACCGCTTTCATGTTGTAGTCTGAGTAACGTGACGTCATATCCGTTCCGTATCCTTCAACCAAAACAAACCGCAGCGAGCCGAAACGGGAAAGTAGAAAACAGCGGAGGGTCCGCGTGGATACGACCTGCACCCTCACATTTTAAATCCAAAGCGGTAAACACTACACATCCAGTAAAATATAAAAACACTTTGGGTTTCACACATTGCAGGAAAAGCAGAGCTAGACATCACGGCTAAAGCTGCATGCTAACTCTGTCATGGACCTAGGCCTATCGAAGGAGGCTGGGTGACGCGTCATATCTTTGGGGTACAACACATGCGCAGTATTGAGCCAAATTGCAACGCATGACCGCAGCTTCAGTTACACTGCACATGTGTTATACCCCAACCCCAACACCCATGTCCGCCCGTGTCCCAGCCTCCTTCCATAGGCCTTGTCATGGACAGGAAACGGTATCATATTGTGGTAACGTTGCGGTCAAGCCGGCCGTCACTCTCGTCTCTGTGGTCAAACGGGCCGACGCTGCAACTGTAGAGCACCAATATACTGACATTTATGTTAAATGCATTCAAACGGCCCGATGGAGCCGACCATGGATAGATAAAGAGAACGGAGCTGACGGGAGAGCTAGAGACGGACTTGGAGCAGTTAGAGGAAGTATACATGTGTGACTACCTCCAGTTTTTCAAAATAAGGTGTTAACAAAGGGAACTGTATATACAAAATACATATATGGAAATTAGATTAATTGGATTATATTCACCAACAGTATTAAACATTATATGTCCCTTATCAATTAAATAGAAAATATGACTAATTTGTGAGGGAAATGTCTTTATGCTTTGATTTTTTTGGGTTGCTGGAAAAAATGTGATAAATAATTCCTGACATTTGCTGATATATTTTCAGGACATCTCTGACTACATAAATGCTGAAAATCTAAATTTTTACTGTATCAATATAGATATTTTCACATATATATATTTTAATATAGTGTATGATTCAGCTTTTTCCATGGTCTAGTGTTAAAGTTAACAAAAATCGCAATAAATCGTAATATTGAATGAGTATACTTTAAAGGGACTGTTTGTAACTTTTTAAGCGTATAGATGTAGTGGGTCGGCACACATGGGCGTTCGCATATGCGCGCTCGCGTGTGGCCGGAGCCTCGTCTCCGCTGCCTGCTCTCCTTCACTCAGACAGAGCGTGCGTCCTCGCTGTCTCGCTCCACCTCTAGACGTGAACGCGCGCTCACTCCACACTGCAGAAGAGTTAGTTTAGCTCTGAGAATATCTAGTGAATGTAGAGTGGACGTTTGTGCAGAAATAAATGCTGCAGCTCCTCCAGACCAACAGAGGTTTTCCGTGTCTTGTGAAGTGACGGGGCTCATCAACGAGTTACGTTATTGTCTCGTTACCGACCGGGTGCCGGTGTCTTCGGCTGCCGACTGTGGTCGGGAGGCGATAACGTAACTCGCTGCGGAGCCCCGCTGCTGAAGCCTGCGCTGAACAGGAAAAGCCAACACTAGGATCAGCATTGATTCATGGAGAGACCTTCGTCTGGTCAGCTAACATTACTGCCAAGCAGCTGAAATATAGAGTGATATTGTGGTTTTAGCTGACGTGTGTCGCCTCACTGTTTTGAGCGATGCTCATTCATGTCCATTTAGAGCGAGCACAAACACGAGCCCGGCGCTGAATTTCGTTGATTTCACGGCCACAGGTGTCGCTGTTAAGAAGCATTTCTGAAAGTTACAAATAGTCCCTTTAAAATCACAATACATTGAATCGGCACCCGAGTATCGCGATAGTATCAAATCAGGAGATAGGTGAATCGTTTTTTTTTTTGTTTTTTTACATTTTTTAATTAAAGTGTCAAACATGATAATGGTTTTAATTAAATTCTTCTCTTGCTTTCACTCTCAGGATTCCTCAGAAGCTTCGGATCACCGGCAGTCTGGTGGTCATCCTGGTGGTGTTCCTATTGACGGCGGTGTTCGTCAAGGTGGACGTGGCCCCGCTGTCCTTCTTCACCATCACTATGATCAAAATTATCTGCATCAACTGTGAGTTTCTAAATGCATAACTAATGATCATTACATCATCCTTCAGTAGTCACTGCAGAGAAAGTCTCTCTTCTGACTTCAAAAGAAAGTCACAGAACACAATAAAGTAATGTAGTAATGCTTGTTATATTGGACATTGCAGTGCCTTTATCTCATTTCCACATTTTGAACTCATGCAAGTGATTATCTCCATGTGTCATCTTCTTTGATCAACATCATCTGCATCCACTGTGTTGGGAAAATCCCTTTCATATGGCTACACACACGCACACACATTCTCTCATACCACACTGAGCTTCAGTCTGTAATCTCACTGCGTTTGTTTATTTACAATGACTCCCTGAACAGCAGGGATAAGCTTACCCCCCTCCTCATCCCCGTTGGGCCGGTCCTGACCCCGCAGGTCCTCATGAGGAACAGCCCATCGTGTTTGCTTTAGGGGGGAGGACGTCGTGACCTTGAAGCTTTGATATTGGAGTCGGCACATTCCTCTTAGGGGACAATTGTTACAAGATATCTGCAGCTAATAAAGCTCCAAAGTTGCTGTATAAACGGTTGTAATCCATCAGTGTGATGAGAGTTTGTATGAACAAGCCTTTACCGGCTATAAGTTAGTGATAAAACAGTTTTGTAAAACAATTCATTTGCTCCATGTTGTTTTCAGAAACGGTGTTATCTTGTTAAAGCAGTGTATTTTTTCTGTTGCTGTGGGTCAATGTATTTTTTGCTGTGTCACAGTGACTCTTTTGAAGTAAACTAACTAACTCTTAAACATCCTGGTCTTGTTCCCAGCGTTCGGGGCCATCCTTCAGGGCAGTCTGTTCGGCCTGGCTGGGATACTGCCTGCCTCCTACACCACGCCCATCATGAGTGGACAGGGGCTGGCCGGCACCTTCGCCGCTTTCTCCATGATCTGCGCACTGGCCTGTATGTTTCACACACACACGACGCTCTAGTACAAATCATTAGAAATGTGGATACACAGGAGGTGGACAAAATGACAAAAACACCATACAACACCAACACATCTGTTTTGGTGCACAAAACTGCACAATACCGGTCTACTCAAATTCCATTTATAGAAATATGACTTTCCATTAGGGCTGTCAATCGATTAAAATATCTAATCACGATTATTCGCATGATTGTCCATAGTTAATTGTGATTAATCACAAATTAATTGCACATTTTTTATCTGTTCAAAATGTACCTTAAAGGGAGATTTGTCAAATATTTAATGCTCTTATCAACATGGGAGTGGGAAAATATGTTGCTTTATGCAAATGTATGTATATATTTATTATTGGAAATCCCAACAACACAAAACATTGACAGATATTGTCCAGAAACCCTCACAGGTACTGCATTTAGCATAAAAAATATGCTCGTTAAAAACTCAGCGTAAGTTTGGAGCGTTATTTATCCTCCTTCCCCACAAGCTATGGTTGGCACCAATGGATTCATTAGGTTTTGTAGTTTCATATGATGCATCTTCACTCCAACCAAGTCCGCTATAACCTAAAAATCTCAAGTTGCGTTAATGTGTTAAATAAATTAGTGGAGTTAATTATCAATAATTAATTAACTTTGACAGCCCCACTTTCCATATCTTGCGCAACTAATATCATCAACTAATATCATCAACTAATATCATCAACCATTGCGCATCAAGCCAAATATTCATCTCAGCTCGCTGCTCTTTGAATCTGATCTCCTAGACAGAATTAGGAAAACAGAATTAGTTGCTTGGAAGTCCCTTTGGCACTCTCTCCTTCTCACTCCATGTGTCTGTGCTAATGAATGAATGAATGAAACCCTTATTGCCCCTTAGGGGGATTTGCTTTGCACAAAGAGCATAAAAGAATATCAAGAGAACGTCAACAATCATATATGACAGCGCATAATATCACCTATATAAAATATGAGCATCATAAAGACATCATAAAAAAGCCTAATTTGGTAAATCAATAAAGGACATCAGGTGCCAGTTCAGAACAGTAGCTCTTGTGCGTTTCAGCGCCACCGCAACACTGGCTGATGCGGCTGTGAGGGTGAATGCCATTAGGAATTGACAACGTTAACCGTATATGCATCTAGGTAATCATTTCTGAGGCTTGTGGTATTGATGAGCAGATATTCATTGAGGTTTTAAAGGCCATATTTTGTTGCTTCTGGTTCAGTCTCAAATACGCTACAATTTAGAGCTGAAATCTTTAGTCAATTAATGGCTTAGTGGAGATGTTGATAATCAGTGAATCATTTAGGTCATCTATGAAGGAAAATGCCAAACATTTGCTGGTTCCAGCTCCTCTTTTGTTCTTTGTCTTATTCCAACAGTAAACTAACTATAGTTGAGCTTTGAAGTGTTGTTTGGGGAAAACAAGCATTTTGATGACATCACCGTAGCATTGGGATGCACCGATACCGGATCGGATACCGGGCCGATACTGGCTCAAATATCTGAATCAGGTATCTGTGACAATGGGGCCGATCTATTTAATTCAATTCTTTATTTATATACATTATATACAGGAATTTAAATTCTTGTTTAAGTTTTGACCACTTTTGTTGCTGAATTAAAACGGTGTACAATTGAATAGTAATTCCTGTTAATTTCTGAAGATAATTTTACCAAGTTGCTGGTGTAGGATTTATTATTTTAAATATAAATAACAATTAAATAAATGTATATCCATGTATTTATTTGTTACATTTTGTTTTACAAAGTTAGGAAAGAGATTTTTTTAGTCAAGCCTGATGTTGCCGCACACATAAAAGAATGATCCCAGTCACTTCCACACAGTGAGGCATACAGCTTATTAATTAAACACTGCTATCAGATCGGTACTCGGTATCGGCCGATACCCAAAAGCCCAGCTATCGGTATCGGGACTGAAAAAGTGGGATCGGTGCATCCCTACTGTAGCAGTTTATAATCATTAGTTTCAGTCCTAGTAAATTTAAATAATCCAACAGCTGGAATTTGAAATATGATTTGAAAAGAGGAATACTGACTAGAGGAAATGTTGCCTAATGCAATGAAAAACGTTTGCATTAAATCAACACTAGATAGTCTTAAAAACCACCAATGATTCTATGTGTCTTGTCTTTGCCTGTAGCTGGATCGGCCCTGCAGGACAGCGCTTTTGGTTACTTCATCACAGCCTGTGTTGTTATTCTGCTGGCCATAGTGGCCTACATCATTCTGCCCAGGATGGTAAGACCTTGTATGCTCTAAATGAAACATTGTTTTAACATTGAGTTCAAACATTTCTAGTGTGTTTTTATCGTGACGTATTTGTTTAAAACCACGTTCAACTGTATCCCATTTTGCTCTCATTAACTTTGCACCTTTTGAAAAAACACTTTGTAAACTTGAGATGAGTGCTGAATGTTTTTAGATAAGTGCTTTTGGATTGGTGCTGTTTAAAGTTCAAAATTGTAATTTTTTTTTTTATGGAAGTCCAAACTCTACTCTCTGTGGAGGTGATGGATAACACATCTGCCAGAGAGGATTTACAGCATCTCAGGGAACATGATGTGCTTCCTGTTTCCTTTAAGTGCTCTACTGGCTCGGTGGAAATGCCTCATTATGGTTGTTGTTTTTATTTACCAGGAGTTTTTCCAGTACTACATGGAGAGTAATGGATCCAGACCCACTGGTGATGAGGAGAACAATATGGACTTACTCAAAAAAGGTACATATTGCGCTCACAGGCCTGCTCAGATATTAAAAAATATTGTATTATTTGTCAGTTTGATGCAGGTGTTATTATAATAAACTGAAACCACAATGAAAATAAGCAGTGAAAAATATTTTTAGTAAAGTGAAACTTTAAAGTGAAAATCTAAACTGAAACGATATTTTCTGGGTAAAAAACAAACAATAAAAATGAACGTAAATTCATTTCAGTTTTAGTTTTTTTTTTTTCAATGATATAGCACCACTGAAAAAAGGAGACAGCATGAATTTCGGTCATCTCTCGTGACATTGAACCACAAAAACTCAACGTACATCCAGGAGATTACGCTATGCCGCAATTGCTTCAATAAAGTAGCATAACGCGAATATTAAACGTTATGGCCATTCCTACACAGTTCTCCAACCATGTATTTGTATGTATATATAGCTACATACTTCTGAGACGTTATACCAGGCCCTAACAAAATCAAATCAAAACTACTGTTAACAAAATAAATAAATATAAATAAATAAATAAATATATAAAAACTCAAACTAGACCTTTCTGAAACACTGAAACTAAACAAAAAAAATTAGCAAACACACTCTGAAAACTACTCCGGGTCCTTACCCAATGTGAAGGAGTTCAAGTACCTCACGGTCTTGTTCGCGAGTGAGGGGACGATGGAATGTGAGATTGGCCGGAGAATCGGAGCAGCGGGGGGGCGGTATTGCATTCGCTTTACCGCACTGTTGTGACGAAAAGAGAGCTGAGCCGGAAGGCAAAGCTCTCGATCTACCGGTCAGTCTTCGTTCCTACTCTCACCTATGGTCATGAGGGCTGGGTCAGGACCCAAAGAACTAGATCGCGGGTACAAGCGGCCGGAATGGGTTTCCTCAGGAGGGTGGCTGGCGTCTCCCTTAGGGACTCGGAGGAGAGCCGCTACTCCTTTGCTTTGAAAGGAGCCAGCTGAGGTGGTTCAGGCATCTGGTAAGGATGAGATTATATCGCCACACTGGCCTGGGAACGCCTCGGGATCCCCCAGTCAGAGCTGGTTAATGTGGCCCGGGAAAGGGAAGTTTGGGGTTCCCTGATGGAGCTGTTGCCCCCGCGACCCGACCCCAGATAAGCGGTATGAGATATGAGATGAGAGATGAGACTCTGAAAACTAACTAAAACAAAACTAAAATGAAATTGAAAAGTCAACTCTAAAATAAAATATAACCTTTTTGAAAATTCAAAACTATTCTAACCTTGGGATGACATCCATTCATGTCCATCCAAGCCTAGAAAGCGCTCCAACTGCGAGTCACCTAACGGTGTCTATGCAGAAAATGAGCAGGACTATCTTCAGAATATAACACTATCATAACAAGTCACTTTGTGTCAGACGTGTTTGGTCGCTGTGTAGCCTTAGCGTCTCTCTTACACCCAGAGAGGTTTGCTCTCTTTACTACACATGGAAGCCAAACCCACTGAAAGTGTTGCTTCCAGTTTGTGAATGGGCGACAACTGGACCGGTGTGCGTCTGTGGCGTTAATTACTACTGTGTGAGAGTGTAATGGGAGCCCTATGTGACATAACAGTTGAAACCTTGTGCGTACACCCACTCAAATGTGGGAATGATGGTATTAACTCCCACTTGTGTCACTTGACCAACATGATGATAGAGAGGTGTTTGTGTTTGTTTCCAGCAGATAGTGCAGCAGAGAAGCGACCGGTGGTGAGTCTGATGGAGGACGAGGCCAAACCCACAGTGTCTGTGTTGAACATCTTCAAACAGGTGAAATGACTTTCTCACATTCCAACATTATGAACACAAATTAATGAATGCCAGAAAAAAAAGGCATCGTAGTTATAAGCAGATACAGAAGCTAGACACCTCTGCTTGTGACACATTCTTGCCGTTACATTGACCAGTAGTAACTGTAGCTGCCATTCAGCATCCCGTCACTAGTCAGAGATAACCAGCTTCATTCTGATGACCTCTTTTTGCATTTTCCACCTTCTTACCTGTATGACGGAGATTAAACCGGTCACATAATATTGATTGTATTCGTCAGATCTGGGTGATGGCACTGTCGGTGTGCTTCATCTTCACCGTCACCATTGGAACATTCCCAGCCGTAACAGTGGAGGTCAAGTCGACGGTGGCAGACGGAGGCGCCTGGGGTGAGTCTCCATTCCTGACATCTATACAAAGCTACACTGCTGCAGTAGCTAGTAGATGTCTACTGTAAGACTGATTTATAACGATAGCTTAGAGCGGGAAAAAGCAGATAGCGGATTAATCGGCCGACACCCTCCCACCCCCTGCAAAAAAAACATTTAACCCTGTTGGAAATTAACAATCTTTAACTTTAAACTATATAACTAGCTGACATCTAAGTCAAAATAATAAAAAAAATATAAATAAATATCTAAATAAATAAATCTGGAACTGAACATCTAAGTCAAAGTAATAAATATCTAAATGAATAATAAATATATAAATCTGGAAGTTAACATCAAACCCAAAGTAGGCATTATTAATAAATAAATCTGGAACTGAACATCAAACTAACCATAATTTATTTTTTGAAAGAGAACAGTGAAAGTGAAAGGTTTCTCACCGTCAATTGGAGTTAATGACGTGCTTTTCTTCCGTCGGCTACTTTCGCATACGCCGTGTTCACTAAACCAGTTTTTATCACTCTGAATTGAATCGTTCATACGAGAAAATCCTGAAGTGTGATTTGGTGGATTACCTCATTGGAATATGTTCTATTTATTTACAATGGGCGATGTGTTCGTGCGATGCTAGTTGCTGGTTACATGGCTGGATTATTAATTTGAAGTGAGAATGCTAAATTGGTAAAAAAGTAAGGTTAAAGTAACGCTTTTTCCCTTCTTTTACTTCTCCTCCCTGTCTGCCCATCACCAGAATCTTTATTTATGTATATGAGAGCAACCTGTAAAAATACTAAAATTAGTTTTAGTATCGAGTATCTTTAAATTAGTATCTCCCTATAAAGGGTTACTCCACAGAAGGTCTGTCTGTTGTTAAATCCTCTCTTCCCTGAAGGCGATGTAGCTCTGAAACATTTGCAGCGTTCTCTTTCATGAAGCACAAGCTGTTGTCTGCTTGGTTTGAGACGTTTCTAAAGGATGATTTGATGCTTTCTGTGAGTCTGAAATACATAGTCACCGCTGTGAGTCCAAGCTGACAACCTCCATGACGGAGGAGGCTACACACTTTCCCATCTTTCAATCCCACAGAGGTCGAGGTTTTTTCTTTCAAGCAGAGACATCTGCAGTCTTGTTGTCGTTAACAACAGCTTGTTTGTTTTGTTCCCTTTTCAGAAACTTACTTCATCCCCGTGTCATGTTTCCTCCTCTTCAACTTGATGGACTGGGCTGGCAGGAGTCTGACGGCCGTCTGTATGTGGGTCAGTAGAGGACACTAAAACACAAATAACATGTTTTACCGACAGGGCTCGGCCCTTTTCTGACCTTCTCTGGAGGCTCTGGGTTTCCTCTTCGGGTTCAGAGCTCAGTTAGTTCACAACCTTGGTCCCAACAAACAAGTTTCCTGCTGAGTTAGTGGAACAATTCAGGCGAAATTTCATCTCAAATCTGGTCATAACTGCCTAAAGACAGTGACCAATGCTTTAACTTGACTTCCTCACGCAGCCTCGTTAAACAAATCAACTGAGAAATAGCAGCTTATAAACACGTTGGCCTTATAGGGTCCGTCTGAAATGATCACATCAAAAATATTTAGTGTTATCTACTGTCGTCTGGCGGGCGAATGGCGCTCTGGACAACAGACACACTTTAATGGAAGCGTTTGGCGGCATTAATTGTTTACACAGGAATAAATCACTCATGAGTCATGAGTGGAATGGTTGAAAACATCTGTCAGAGTTTGGGGTGAAAATAAAGGCGACAAACTTTGTTGCTGAGATCAGGGGTTTATTTTGGCAAAACGTGTGTTTGTGCACTGTGTGTGTGTTTTGGGGGTCAGAGAAGAGTGACGGTGTTGATTCTGAAGCTCCCTCTTTTCTTCCATGTACATCTGGATGAACGACGGCAGCTTGGAGGTTATTGAACTGCTAAGAAGCCCTCAGCGCTGCTACACATCTGGGCATCGTGTCTGTTGTTGGCGTCTTTCCCGGCACAGATCTCTGTAGCACCGACAGCTAGCGTTTAAAATGTGTAACAGCAGCAAGTTCCAAACATTGGAGCCGTCACCGTCCGCTCCTCCGGTGTGACTGATGGCACTTAACGCACATTTTTTGCAATTTGAGGGTTACCTGCTAGACACAACCGCGTTAGCCTCTGGCCAGCAGCAGCAGTCGGAATCAGTTCAGCGGCCGTGTGTCTCAAATACTCGCTGCCTTGATAACCAGCTGCACACGGACCACAGAGAGATGTGCCGAGGCCTTTTGAGGTCTCTGTTGATAGTTTGTTAGCTTGCTTCCATGGCTGCAGATGGCTGTGTCTGCGTGCCGATTTGTTTCATACGTGGCAACGGGGGGGTTGAAATGGGCAGTGGACGGTATCACACAGATTCAAAACAAAAGCAGACGTTCTGGACCAGAATGGAAATTTCAAAGGAGAACATACTGGCTGTAGCATTGTTGACTGAGAAGCCAGTATTTCAATTCAGCATGTTTCATTAATCTCTGATGACATATCATGGTCATTTTATGAGTTATTACAGGAACTATATTACATATTGGGCCTTTGTAAAGGTGCTATTGATAACATTGATAACATTCAGCCAATCGATGTCGCACTCTCCCTCCCCCCATTCCATTGCATTCACTTCACAACAAGTGGTTGCCAGTTCGTTGCACAACCTGCATATTTTGTGGTCGAGTGGAGTGAGACTCAGTCATGTCGAGTGATGAATCTTTCGTGGTAGAGTAAAAGTTATTTTGCATGGCGCTATAGGCCTACATTAGGTGTGTGTCGCTGACGACACAGAGACACCACCTGATACCAACGTCATTTTACGATTGGCTCACAAGGCTTGTTAGACGTGAGAACTGAACGTCCGATATCTTCCACAGAGATAAACAAAACATTCATTTTGAAATGATTCATTCAAAATGTCTTTTAGGAAAAGCCATACTTTTATTCTGCACCTTTCTAAAAGCTCTGTGGATGTATCGTTATTATTTTTATTATTTTTATTATTTGCCTTTATAAAAATATGATCAATATGACCTTTAAAACTCTTAAAAATTTGACTTGTTTATAAACTTGTTATTTCCTGTGATCCAGAAGAATTAATCAAATGGAATCAATTCATTCAGTACAAAGTGAGTACAGTTAGTTAACCAGTTAGTCTGACCTGCACTGGAATGCAGCTTATGAGTGCAGATAACAGCAGTCAGCTGCTCCGGGACCATGTGAGTTTGTTTACCGTCATCAGAGGACACTGATCAGGATCTGGACTGTTTTCCTCTGAGGTGCTTCGTGACTCCTTTTGATTCAGTCGTGTCTTTAAATAACTTTGTCCCCTGTTTCTCCCAGTAAAGCACCAAAGCACCCAGAGTAATCTGTAACATTCATACGTACTGTACATCATTTTGCTGTGGGAGATGAAATCACCCAGAAGAATGTTACAGTGTTGTTATTATAATGGTGGTTGATGTTGCTGTCTCTCTCTGTGTCTCTCCAGCCGGGTAAAGACAGCATGTGGCTTCCTGTCCTGGTGGGCCTGCGGCTCGTCTTCATCCCTCTCTTCATGCTGTGTAACGTCCAGCCTCGTCACTACCTCCCCGTGCTGTTCGGCCACGACGCCTGGTACATCATCTTCATGATCTTCTTCTCCTTCTCCAACGGATACCTGGCCAGTCTCTGCATGTGCTTTGGACCCAAGTAAGAACTACACACACACACACACACACACACACACACACAGACTGAGAATGTCCACTAAGACGGACTAGTGTTAGTTTTGGCAGATTCTTCCCGTCTCTCTCATGTCTGTGTTAAAGTGGAACGCCATCGATTTTACAAATCAAAGTCTGTTTAGAGGCGTTAGGAGGCACTACTGCACTGCAAAAAGAACTGTATATACAAAATACATCTATAGAAATAAGATTGATTGGATTATATTCACCAGAAGTATAAAACATTAAATGTCCCTTATAAATTAAAAAGAAAATACCATTAATCGCAATACATATCGGAATCAACACCCAAGTATGGTGATAGTATAGAATCAGGAGATAGGTGAATGGTCCCAGCCCTACTTCATATGTGAAAAGTCCAACCCTAACCCACACATTTAAGTCGTTCTGTAGTTGCATTGTGGGTAATGTAGGCATGTTTTTTTTTTTTTTTGACAAAAATATGTGAAATAAAAAAGAGCATGTAATAATGTTACAGGAGTGCAGCGCTAAATTGGAGGAGTAGTCTTTTTGGGGGTTGGAGAGCAACATAAAATTATAAAGGATGTTCCCTCCCCGCTCCCTGAACCCTAACCACAGTCTCAGGACTAGATTTTGAGTTTAGTAACGAAAGATGTATTACTAAAACTCAAGTTAACAAACAATAAAATGGAACTCAGGGTGAACAACGACCAAAACAACAAACAAAATGTGTCTTTTCAACAAACTGACTGACCTTTAACAAAATAATCAAACATACAAAAATACAGTTACTAAATCTGGCTCCCTAGGATCCAGCAGATAAACGGCAGATCACCCCTACCAATCAATTTGTATTTTAAACAAAGAAAAAGACTATAAGTCACACAGTT
Organism: Sebastes umbrosus; assembly: GCF_015220745.1. Classification (NCBI taxonomy): domain Eukaryota; kingdom Metazoa; phylum Chordata; class Actinopteri; order Perciformes; family Sebastidae; genus Sebastes; species Sebastes umbrosus. The sequence continues at coordinate 30,587,325 of NC_051278.1, read as the reverse complement.
ACACAAGTCAACTAGGGCACTAAGGCTACTTATTCCACATTAAGTAACAAGTTTAAATACAAGGTCTGGAGGACGAGGACAGAATAAGGCTGCTGTCAGTTTCACAGCCCTCCTGTTCTATTTCTATGGGTGAACCCCTCCTTCCTAATGAATTTTGTCCCTCTGTTGTCTCCGTACAGGAAGGTACCACAGCACGAGGCAGAGACGGCGGGGGCCATCATGGCCTTCTTCTTGTCCCTTGGCTTGGCGCTGGGCGCCGCAGTCTCCTTCGCTTTCCGGGCCATGATCTAAAACCTCCGGCAGAGACCCTTCAGTAGATGTAGATTAGACCACGCCGCCCTCCAACACTCTGCCTGTCTTCACTCATCAACAATCTCCGACTGAGTGGAGTCAGCACAGAAGACTAGAGGACCTCAGCCTTCTCAAGTGTACAGTAGAGACTCGTCTCATCCAGCCATCTCGGCAACAGTATAAGCTGAAACACGTTACTGAACATTTGTTTTCCTCCAAACTCAGCAGCAGCACAGTGTGAGAACTCGACGCCATCGATCAAACGGGTTGTTTCTCTGAGACAACTTCAACTCGACGAGCAAATCAAAACCAAAAGTGTAGAGAAATCCGTTGTAGTGGACTCGTCACGTAGAAGACGGCAGAAATTCTTTCCCCAGATATCACAAATGTTGAGCCCACAGTAAAGAAGACGGCCTGTACGCGTAGTATCCCAGAGCGTCATTCATAAAACCGCACAGAATGATAACATGTCGGATTGCAGTATTTTTTAATGTGAAGTTATACATTTCTTACACTTTCTTTGAAACCATCACATTCTTTAGAAATCATATATATGAAGTCATGATGGTTTGTAAATAGACACTTTTGTTGTTTTTTATTAATGAGGCTCTTTGGTCCTGGTGTTCGGCTCTTCTACATAAACCGGTAAATGTCACCCATCAGGTTGTAAACTGTGATCCTCAACGGGACTTTTTTTTTATGATTTCACTCTGGACTTTTGCAGCTTTTTATCAAACCAAATACATGAAGACAACATGGGAAAATGATGAACTTTGAAGGGAGGTCACGACCCATCAAACGGCGAATTAATGCGCAGTGCGTTTAAACCGCTTCGCTACCTCGCTCTACTTTCAGTGTCGACGCGGGTCACTTTGTGTTTGTAAAACTTTCTCACAACGAATCAGTAAATTCACAAATAATGTAAGGACGGACTGAATCCTGAAGACGAGGTTCTAATCAACAATCTGGGCCACTAACTGCTGAATATTCATTGTCTTAGAGAGCAGCTGTTTGTCTGTTTTGTAGTTTTAGATGAAGTTATAACAGCGTGGGTCTATTTGATTTGATTTTCTTTCTAGATTTTCAGCCCACAAGTTGAAGTTTTTACTGTTTCTGTGTCTTCCTGATAAACAGATTTCGCCACAACGTATTTTTGAACGCAGCAAAAAGAAAAATACTCAGCCGTCAGTGACGTGAAATGTGCCATTTGTGAGTGAGATTTGGAGACTTTTTAATCTCATTCTTCGGCTTTCTCGAGCTCGTGACATTTCTCATGTTTTCATGGAAGATAAGTTTTGTATCAGAAGTAGTTTGTAGTTAGTTTTGTCGTTCTGAATGAGGAGGAGATAAAAACCCGTCAGTGTTCTATTTTTGTGGCCTTTTTTGATGCTTTTTTAAAAAGTTTAGTTGTACACTATTATTCATAACACCAGCTGTATACATCTTAACTGCCTGTTTGTTTAAAAGCACAACGTTGGTCTATTCTTCCGTACTTTGTGTTTTGGTCGGTATGGGAATCATGGACCATTAAAATGTTACTTATATTGCAGCTTAAAACAGTTCGGTGGTAAAATAAAATTGTATTTTTAAGAATCTGGCTCCTCCTGTTGGTCATTTATGGAAACACACTGCTCGACATTTTAGCAGATGATTATGTAGCCATTTATTAATTGAAGAAATGTGACATAAATTGATATTTGTTTTAATTTGCAGCTTTATTTATCTTTGTATTAATTCCCTTATTTATTTACTCTTCCCTTTTATTTAAGTATTTATTTTTATAAATGTTTTAATTTATAGGACTTCTAGCCGTAGCTAATTTGCAGATCTTAAAAAAAAATACATAATACCACATCATACAACATCGTACATTACAATCAATTTGCATGTGTGTTCCCAATCAATAATCAATGATCGTAGGTTTGGTTTAATTTTAGCTTTCCAGAAATGTATTTATTTTTTTTCATTTATTTTTTATTTTATTTTTGCATACATTTTTGTATTTATTTTATATTTATTTTTAAATGTATTTCTGCATGATTTTCCCTTCTGTATTCTTTTATTTATACATATGTTTATGCATTTCTGCCTCATTATGCAAATGAGGGGGCTGTCACTCAATGTGTGTCATGGGTTCAGATCATATGGGTCACAGATTGACTCCTCTTATCTTTTTTTTATCAATTACTTAAAAGCTACATTTAATTTGAATATTATTTTTGCTACATTAAATGACATATTTATTTATCGAGTCATTTATTTATTTATTTTAGATGTTGGCAGGTTCCGTCCTCCATAGCTGATGAGGTGATGAAGAAATTCGGTTAATATTTGAGACATCTGGACACAAACTTCTATTTACTTAATTCACTTGAATGTATAAAGTGGCTGCGTTCCTCCGCAGATCTTTCCCTTCTGCATGTGACTGAATAATGACGTTAACCGTCCATGGAAACGCCTCCGTGTTTGTCACGGGCCACTGATTGAGCAACTCTGTTCTGAGAAAGCACTAGGCCTACTGTTCAATGTTACTGCTCTGAAATATAGCAGTTCACTAAACCTCAGCAGCAAATAGATTTGATTTGTTTTGTTGCCTTCCGTTTTGCCTCTCAGGCTGCACAGCTGTAGGGAATACCTGCAGACAAACTCAGGGCAGAAATAGCCCTTTTTCAACATGGTTTTTCTTGTAGTATTTTTTACAGAAAACTTTAAAAACTGTGTTAAGAAATGTGATTTACAAACAATGATTCTGATTAATGCAATAGATGAAATGTGTTTAATGTTGTGAAGATCTGGTTTAGAGATACGAGACAATAGGAATAACTCTTAAGTTGTGTTTATATGCAAGAAGGAGAAAAAAAAGTGTTATGTAACGGAAGAAAAACTGTCAAACTGAAATGTTAAATTTCTCTTTGTTGATTTGGTTCACATTAAATAAGTCTTTTCCAAGAAATAATCCCCTAAAATAACAGACAAAAATGAGGCAAAAGAATTTCAATTGATGATTTATTCTTAAGGTAAACATTTTATTCAAAAATAAATTACCGGAGATATCTTTAAAAGGCAGACAAGACACTGTCTCCAACCCACTCGTCACAATCAAACAATTTTCCTATCAGAATCCAAATATTCACACCACATGTTTCTACTAACGTCCGTCCTCGTGAGAAGGAGATGAACTTGTGTAAACCCTACAGCAGCGACTTATCATTCTTAAACAAACCACAGACTGTTGTTAAGTTGATCAAGAAAAAAAACAAAGCCATTGTCAACTGATTCACTAGAAAATGTATACAAAGTTTATTTAAATATTTAATCCAACATACATGCCTGATTTGTGATAATGTGAACACAGAAAAAGAGAGACTGTACAGTACGAGACTGGTGCTTGAGGTGAGAAATAATGTGGATGGAATCAACGAGAGAGAGAGCTCAGACAGAAGAGACTCAGCTGACGCACCAAAGTGGGAAATAAAAGGGGGGTCAGCAGGATCCGACTCTGGAGAAACAGTTCGACATCATGGGCACACACGTTTATTCACTTTGTTGCAGAGAGTTTGACGAGAAGATCGATACTGCTCTCGTACCTGTCAGTTAAATATGAAGCTGCAGCCAGCAGCCAGTTAGCTTAGCTTAGCATATAGACTGGAAAAGGTTGGGGACCAGCCTGGCCTATCAAAATAAGGTAAAAAAAACCCCTCTAAAGTTCACTAATTTACAAGCTTATTTCCACAAGAAAAAATGTTGCACTTTGGTTTGCATATGAATTTAACAAACAAGATATCACATGTTCATTTTTTAGCTTTATTACACGGCTTGTTGAATACTAGATTCTGATTGATCACAACGCTCTACGGTCTGTTATTTCTTTATAACAGACCATTGCTATGTATAACAGACCGTTGCTGTGTATAACAGACCATTTCTATGTACAACAGACCGTTGCTGTGTATAACAGACCATTTCTACGTACAACAGACCGTTGCCGTGTATAACAGACCGTTGCTACGTACAACAGACCGTTGCCGTGTATAACAGACCGTTGCTACGTACAACAGACCATTGCCGTGTATAACAGACCGTTGCTATGTATAACAGACCGTTGCTGTGTATAACAGACCATTTCTACGTACAACAGACCGTTGCCGTGTATAACAGACCGTTGCTACGTACAACAGACCGTTGCCGTGTATAACAAACTGTTGCCGTGTATAACAGACAGCTGCTATGTATAACAGACCGTTGCTATGTATAACAGACCGTTGCTATGGACGTAGATCTGATGTCGGATTCTGGTGGACAATTTTTGGAGTAAAACCATTAATTTTTAAGTGAGTAGCCGTGTAATAAGTGTAATAATGTACAGCTAGCGGGTCATTGTTGTGAAATAATCCCCTTCATGCGTCATGCATTTTAGTTTTAAACACAATCAGGGTTTAATTTACTTAGAGGTGTTGGTATAGGCTGATTTTTTTTTTAATTTACGTAAGTTTCAGCCTCCCTTCAGTCTTTATGCTAAGCTAAGCTAACCGTCTTAGCTGCTGGCTGTAGCTTCAAATTCATCCATATTTTCCAAAATGTCAAACTGTTCCTTTAAAAGGTGTAATAGGAGTTTAAACTACAAAAAGACACACGTCTCGAACTAAATGAGGCTCCCAAAAGCAAGAATCGAGCTCCTACAAATGTGCGGGGAAACATCCAGAGCTATCGCAGCATTGATGAAAGGCAGTGAAAGAGAAAACCGTTAAAAATGACAGTCCTCCATGGCTACCTGACTACAGAGGACCTTTGCTCTAAAAGCTCTTAAGCTAGCTTAATGCTACAACGCAGTAGCTCTTAACACCATGCAGAGGGCCAAACGGCGGCAGGTCCGCTTACGAGGCGCTAAAGGCCAGATAAAACACGGCAGTCCTAAATTTAAAAAAACACGTCAAATATCAGCCGAGAGGCGCGGCGAGGCTTCCTACAGTTCTCTTCAGGACTACAATCAGGAAATATTAAAGGGAGAGACGTCTAGAAGCAACCTGAGCAGAGTGGGATCGTGTTACCTGGTTAATGCACCTTCCCAACTGAACTGGTAGTACGTCAGAAGAAGAATCCGGCACTCATCTGTTCAGTTCAGATTTGTAGAAGAAGACGAGAGGCTTCGTCCGAAATCCCACACTCTGCACTACGTACTCAATATGTGCACCGTCGTTCAACATACATTATTGTGAATAAACAGCAGTATGGATCTTTTCCGACGCATTTAACTGTAATTTATGTCGTCACTTCCTGAGAGCCTCCTTGCCGGTTGGAGACGTGTAACCATGGTAACCCCCGTGCCAACCCCGTGTGACGAAAACAACGGTTTGTGAGAATCAAATTCTGAATTTAAAATATATATTACGCCTAGCAAAGTGACATCTTATACTTACAGTTAAATTGAAGCGTTACTGATGTTACAGAGCTGTCCGTCAACGTCCGTTATGAACGTTGTCGTCCCTGCCGCATTGCGGGACATTTATGCCGCCGTAGTGTCCTGCGTTGCATACTGTGATATTTCATCGGAAATAGTATGCAAATTGCGTACTACTGGCTTCATACTCAGGTTTCGGACATACTAAAATATCACACATACTGTTCTAACGTACTAAATAGCAGCTTGGTGTGGAATTTCGGACGCAACCAGATTCATTTACCAGGACAGAATGGAAAATTTACTTTCGCTTCAGTAGAATCAATAAAATCTATTTCCTGATTTTACTGAAATGACAAATAAACATGAACACGACAATCACCTCATTATTAGTCGATTAGTCACTTGTGCTTGTAGGGAAACGTTAACAAACGGGCTGAAGAGAACCGTTAAATGCACAGAAAAGGGTTTCAGTTTGCATCCATTGTTGAGAACAGCTGCCCACAGCGGTGTCCCTGAATTGCAGCTCAATCTTGAAGCGAGTGCAGTCGTCCGCTACCAGCAAATACGTGTGTGAGAGAAGACTACAGCAACACGAGACGCATCTATCGCAGCATGGCACACTGGAGAAGATGACAGTCCCTTCAGGTCCTGTTTTGGCGAGAGGCGACGCTGCCAGCTTCTCTGCTCGGTCCTCTCGTGAACGTGCAGTTTCTGCTCTGAGGCACTGGGTGGGGGGGGGTGATGAAGAGCAGGGCAGACGGCGAAGCCTACAGGTCCACAACAGCAAATAAAGATGAGGGGGGAACAGCGATGTGATGGTGGACGTTCGGGAGGAGGGATAAAAGAGGGTCAGCTTTGGTGTTGAACTAGTTCCACAGTTCTAGGATTGAACACGTTGAGCGAGTGGGCGGGAGGGCGATGAAGACGACGGGGGCGGGGGGGGAGATGAGGAGGAGGAGGAAGAGCGTCAGTGAGTCTTTAACTTGGTGTGCTGCGAGGCCTGCTCTGTCAAGCTGGCTCTGATGGAGTTAACCACCGTCTGTCTGACGTTGTCTTCCATATAATGTTCACTTAGTGGCTTCAAAACCTGCAGGGGAGGGGGGGGGGACAAAAAGAGGAGTTTTTGTGAGAACAAATCAAGTTAACTTGTCTGAAAAAAACATGTCTATAAAGGGGACAAAGAAAACTGAAAGAAAGCAGGTTAGGGAAGAAAAACGTTTAAGGTCAAATGAAGGAACAAAAAGAGGATGTAGTCTCCAAAAACGGCGACCACAGAAAACCCAAGATTCACAAACTGAACAAAATCTCTTCAACTGAAATAAAAATGAAAGAAATCAGTCATCTGAGATTGTTAAACACCGTTGGGGGCAGGCGTCGCGTCTTTGAGATCCTGAGATGGTCCTGATGGCCTGCCGCTGTTCAGATACATTCAGTGAAGCTCAGAGGACGTCCAGGGGGTTAAAGTATAAACGCATCCAGCACCATTGGATTGGAAATTAACAATAAAAGAAGCCAGCAAAACTGCAGAAGTTTCAATATGAGAAGGAAGTTTAACAGTCCGGCCAGCAGCTAGTTCATCTTCTTGTAGTTGTTGTTGTTGTTGAGAGGAGACAGAGCTCGGAGTCCCAGCGTCGCTCCCGACGGGAACGAAGGGAGGAGAGAGACGGGCCAGGCCAGGCGGCTCCTGACCGGCTCCGAAAGTTTGGAAAACACCTGAGAGGACGGCAGGCAGAGTTAAAACAAGTAACAAGGACTGACAGGAAGACAGACACAGGAGCAGGAAGAGGAACAAAAAGATGAGAGAAAGAGAATGAGATTAAGGAGAAATAAAGAGATGAAAGGCTGAGATGTTGAACCATACAAATTAAAAAGAACACAGGGAGACCGGCGGCAGGAGGTGGAGAAAGTAAAAAGGAAAGGAAATTAGGCAGGATGTCGAGAACGGCGGGCAGAAGATGAGAGAAAAGAGAACACGGACACCTCTCACCTTTCTAAGCGTCTTCTGTGAAGCAGAGAGGGAGGGAGGAAGAGGCACAGAAGCAGAGGAAGGAGGGAGAGGTCAGAGGAGACACGAGGGCTGCGTTTGTGGCGAAACGTTCACGAAACTCAAAAATAGATTTGTGCTCCTGCGTGCCGAGTCTGCAGGACAACAACTGATGGAGGAGTGAGAAATAAAAAGTAGGTGCTGATGGGAGTTTCAGTGTGGACAGAGCGCTGAAAGGTGATTTAGAGTCTGTGAGATGGATGACGGGATGTGGAGACAATCAGAAACATGCAGTGGACAGAAAAGAAATAAAAAACTGATGAAGGGATTCTCGTTTCTCGGGCTTTTTAGACACCTAGAAATAAAAAAGGCAACCAAGGAACTCTGGGTAAAATCAAACTAAAACTATAGTAGAAACCAACGGCAGCAAATGCATACACAACTACACACATTTCATATTATATACAGTATATCCTGGAGAAGAGAAAATGGTATTAAAATATCAAAACTTAAACCTGCAGTAGGCAGTAGATTTTTGGCATCATTGGTAAAAAATGCCATAATAACCAGCATATTGTAATTCAAGTGTTCTTAGAGAAAACTAGACTTCTGCTCCTCCTCATGGCTCTGTTTTCAGGCTTTAGAACATCTAACCCGTGACGGGAGACTTTGAACAATCACAGGTCATTTCAGAGAGAGAGCGTTCCTATTGGCTGTGCTCCGGTCATGTGACCGGAACTTGGCGTTCCTTCATCAGATTTCACAATGGCGTCACAAACTTTCTCATTTTACAGCTAACCGTGCACTACAAGATGATTCTGAAAACATTTGAGGAGAGAAATAAACATTAACGTAACAGAATATTGATTCATATTTGATCAGCGCTGCCTAGTTTGATCGGAGTTCGTGAGTGATTGACAGCCGGCTCTCAGAGACGGCAGCTGGACAGCAGACCTCAGATCAGCTCTTACTGCTTGTTTTCCTCCGGTCTGTGAAATGTTGCAGATGCTGTGAGGAGCACCGGAGGAGACAGAGGAACATGATTTTTTTCAGATTACCTGTCTCATGCACTACTTTCAGGATATAGCGACCGTTTTATAAAAATAACTTTTTTTAAATCATATTTGCTCCAATCTCATTAGTTGAAAGAGATAATCAACAGATGAATCAATAATGGAAATAACTTTGACCTGTTGTAATATACATTGTTTCTATATTACTAACATACTTATCTTTGTCTTTTCTGTAGTGAAAGTCCTTGTTACTTATTGGCGACATGTCCGCCGACACGGAACTCTCTTTATTAGAGATAAAGTTTATTATTTATCGTTATATCTGTCTTAAAGCTGCAGTCTGTAACTTTGAACAAATATGATAAAAGTCATTTTTATAAAACGGTCCCTATATCCTGAGGAAATACTTCCAATTTAGCAAAGCACCTCAAAGACAGACATCCAGACAATATTGTTTGTTTTAAATACTTGAAGGCTACATGCCACTGTTCTGTTTTGCAATGTTAATAGATGTTTCTTTTTATTTATTACTTAAAGGCTACATGCCTCTGTTTTTGGTAATGTTCAAATGTTTTAATAAAGGAGTGCGTGTTGAATTACATAGGATTTTATTTGTTTTTTTTACCATGGTATCGAATTGGTATCGAGAATCGTGTAAATTCACTGGTATTGGTATCGACTACTAGATTTCTGGTACCGTGACATCCCTAATCCTGACAGTACTGTATGAGACAGGTAATCTGAAAAAAATCATGTGCCTCTGTGTCCTCCGGTGCTCCTAATAGCATCTGCAGGATTTCACAGACCGGATGCAAACAACCAATCAGAGCCGAGCTGGAGCCTTGCCGTCTCTGAGCACCTGTCAATCACTTGCGAACTCCAAGGTCAAACTAGGCAGCGCTGATCAAATATGAATCAATATTCTGTTACTGTAATGTTTATTTCTCTCCTCAAATGTTTTCAGAATCATCTTGTAGTGTACTGTTTAGCTGTAAAATGAGAAAGTTTGTGACCCGGCAGCCATGTTGGAAACAATCAAACCAAAATCAAGCACCGGCCACCAACGGAGCAAACTTTTTAATTTTACAGCTAAACAAGCAAGATGTTTCTGAAAACATTTGACCTAAGGTGTTCTAACTTAAATGACCTGTTATAACCCAAGATGAAAACCTAAATGCCATAACAACAGTCATCACAAATTTAGCCATCTAATTGAAATTAAAGTCTTACCACTCAAGCCATATCTTTAAAAATAACCTATTTCCTGTGATACAATATCGGTTCTCGCCGTGTAGATTAACACACACACCTCTCACACTGACGACCCACCTGTTCCCAAAGTGTCTCGGCCACCAGATCTATCATCGTTCCCACCTCCCGGAACTCTCCGGAATACTTGACGTACGCCCAGGCACAGAGCGACAGCAGCGCCACGCCCATGACCAGGTTAGCCAGCGCCGCCAGGACGCTCAAGCCGATGAAGCCCGTCACCCCGGACACCACGTAGGTGGCGAACATGACCGCGAACAGCGTGGCGGGCGTGCGCGCCGCGTAGAAGATGTTTTTGCCGTCGTTGTGCTTGGAGAAGTTGGAGAAGGTCTCGTCCAGCTCCGCCTCCAGCTGGCTCTGGTACCGCTGGCAGAACTCCTCGCCGCCCATCTTCTTCACGGAGCGGAAGTGGCGCACCGAGTGCTCGCGGAACTCATCGTGGCAGCGCTCCAGGTCGGCCGGGGCGATGTACGGCTTGTCCCCGCCGCAGACCTGAAAAGTGACGGAGGGACAGAGTGAGACTGACAGATGAGACGGAGACTGAAGGCCACTCCAGCTGAGACATTAACGCGTCCTCACCAGCTCCATGTTCTTGCCATACATGTCTTTGGCTCCTGCAACAGCAGTCAGGTTGTTGGCTTCTGCTGTCGCCTTACAAACAGGAGAAGACGATGAGATTCAAGATAAAAACCTAAAAAAGTGTGACCCACACTCGATAAGATCCCTCAGACAGTAACTAACCTGCAGCATGGACTTTGGGTGAGGCAGTTCCTCCCCTTGGTAGATCTTTATGTAAGCCTGCAGGAATGGAGAACACAGATTATCACACCAGTCTATCGTGTACAACGTTATCATTATGGCAGCTAACACGGGGAATTAACAGCCTGGGGGGAACATACTGCACCAACACTGATACATAATTCACTGCGAGTATGATTTAGCAAAATAAATGGAAAGATTGAAGCTATGTGAGCCATAATCTGATGGCAACAAACTGAACCCAGTTGGTGTCATTAGTTTTACATTGTGTCTTCACTTTGTGATTGTTTTTCCTTTTTCTCTACGGGACGCTACTGTTAACATGTCTAAATGGTTAATGGACTTGTATTTATAAAGCTCCTTTCTAGTCCTCTGACCACAAAGTGCTTCACACTACATGTCAGCATTCACCCATTCACACACCCATTCACACACTGATGGCAGAGGCTGCCCTGCAAGGTGCCAACCTGCCCATCAGGATCTAATCTAAATGCTCATTCACACACCAATGGCGCATCCTTCAGGAGCTATTTGGGGTTCAGTATCTTGCCCAAGGAGACTTAGACATGCAGACTGGAGGAGCCGGGGATCGAATCACTGATCTCCCGATTACTGTGCTACATCTGTGGCTAAAAACCATAGACTGTATAAAATATGGAAGTAGTCTCCGTGATGTCTGAAGAGCAGTTGTGAATCTCTAAGTGGGAGGCTTCGGCATCTTGGCAGTGACGACACAGCCCAACTCCCGGCTTCCCAAAAATGGGAAAACAGGACGCAACAGAGACAGCAGACTGCTATAGCAACCTGTCACTCAAAGTGGCCATGCCTTCAACTTTAAGCCTTATTATCATTTAAAAGGATGAGTTATAGAAATATTCACCCCCCGTAGAGTTGTCATGAACGAGGAAATTAGCTTTAGAGACCAAAACCGGATTTTTGTACCAGACTGTAAACATGTTTATGTCTGCTGTAAAGTCGGGCATATTAACATGGAGGTCTATAGACTGCTTCAGGAATGAGTCCTAAAACATAGAAATTAGCACCTCCGGTTCCCTCGTCTGGAAGTCAATGGGTTTTTAGTTAGATGCCTGATATAAGGTCTATGGTTAACACTTTGTGGAGATTATTTTACGGAACAAAGCTTGTAAGTATCATAAACGTGTGTTCGCCACAGAGCTTATTTTTTGCAACAATCCAAAAGCCAATGGAACAATCCCGTTGGCTTTTGTCGAGGGAACCCAGGACGATGCTAACTTCCTGGTTGGCCTACAATAATGCATCATCCCATGAGCACTCTATGGTGACTGACTCGCTTTTGGAGTGGCCATTCGAAGAACTGCAGTTTTTGGCAGCGTTGCCTTCATTTCTCAGCTCCAAAGGTTGCCGCTTGCTAAAAACCCCAAACTAGGGATGTTAATAATTAACCGACATTAAGCATTTTAACCGATTCACGCTATCGGTTAAAAGAAATATTAATGATTAATTAAAAAGCTGAGCAAAATTCATAGAAGCGGCTTGTCACTTTAAGGAGAAAAGCTGGTCCACCTTAACAGCCCACCTTAAGAGAGTCTGAGCTGGCGTTGCAGGATACAGGAAGTTGGCTCAGGACTTGAGCTGAGGAGTTGTAGCCTCATAGCATTTATTCAGCAACAAATAAACTGTACACACACTGTCTGCTACACCTACGTTCACAGCTAGAACGCCACCGACAACCCCACATTCACCGCCGCCACACACACACACGCGGTCTGTCGGACACCCGCTAAAGTTACAGTGAACGCAGCACCGTGGCTGCAACAGTAACCCTATTGATGGTTAACTGGGGACAGTGAATGCAGCACCGTGGCTCGTACAGTAACTCTCCTGACGGTGAACTGGGGACAGTGAATGCAGCACCGTGGCTGCTACAGTATCTCTTCTGATGGTTAACTGGGGACAGTGAACGCAGCACCGTGGCTCGTACAGTAACTCTCCTGACGGTGAACTGGGGACAGTGAATGCAGCACCGTGGCTGCTACAGTATCTCTTCTGATGGTTAACTGGGGACAGTGAACGCAGCACCGTGGCTCGTACAGTAACTCTCCTGACGGTGAACTGGGGACAGTGAACGCAGCACCGTGGCTGCTAGTTACTCTCCTGACGATGAACTGGTGCACAGTGAACGCAGCACCGTGGCTGCTAACGCTCCCGGACGGCTGAACTTGGGGACTCAGTTGTCCAGGACGAGGCGGCAGAGCTTATAATTTGGAGCTTTCAGTTTATCAACATGTGACCTGACTTATCAGTATGAGAACCAGTGGACTTAAATAAAATCTTGCAGGACCTTGAAGTACTCCAGGAGGTCTCTGCAGGTGACTTTGTTGCCTCCAATTTCCTTCTCCACCAGTCGCTCTGGGGCCAGGAGGAGAGGCACCAGCTTGGCCAGCGCCTTCTTAAAATCACCATCGATGTCTGAAACACAAAAAAAACACACACACACCCATCCTCTGAATCGTGACATTTCAGTCCAGCGTGCTTCGGCTGCCTATCACTCTGCATTATTAGCACACGTGCATGTTCCCATTTTCTCACCTCTCAGCCTGCCGTCAAAGTAGGGGTTGGTGGCCACCTTGAGGCCCGGGTGTGGCAGCAGGAAGCAGCCGATGTTGGAGAAGCAGGAGTGGATGTGCTTCCTCACATTCTGCAGCTCCTCGTGTTGGTTCTGCTTCACCTGAGTCAGCAGACGACAGTTTACTCTCACAGTGAAAGTGTGTGTTGTTTCTTCTCGTCAGTGACTGATGAGGTGGGATGTGTACGCACACGTCGCGCTGAGCAAATTTGCAGACGGTTGAACAGACGATGACGTAAGCGTGTCTGTGCTTTTCAAAACGAGGTGTGGTGTGTCTGACAGGAGTAGCGAGTGTGTGTGCTGCATAAATATCTTCAACAATGTGTAGAATTATATTTTCTGTATCCTCAAAAAACAAACCTGTATTTTCAACTTGATTCAAAAAAAAAAGAAAAGAAAAAGATTCTCACCTGTAGTCTTTTATCCAGGAAGTTGTTGCCTCCTTCCAGTCCATAGTCGTGTTCATAAGGATAACACCAGTCCCGAATCAGGAACATCAGGGACTGAAACACACCGCCGCAATAATATTATATGGCTCAATATTTAGCACTTTATGAATATTTATGGGAAGAATATTAGGTTAGAATCTATGGACAAGGTGCATGTTCAGTGCTATGTGGCATTCAGTTGACGTGTGTGTTCACAGTCAACAAAAGCAGGCAGTACCTGGAAAGGTTTCAGGTAGATCTCTTCCATCGCCAGTCGGCCATATTCTGTGAAGAGCTACACATGAGACAAACAAATAATGATCAGAAAACAGGAGATGCTGGAACAGACTTTGGTGCTACTTTTTTCCTGGGAGGAGGAGAAGAAGAAATGACACCAACCTGCAGATGCTGCAGGTCATCCTCCTGTATGTTCTGGGAGAGATTGTACACCTGAAAACAAAAAAAACAAACATCATGAGACATAAATGTTGACATTTAAAGACAAAAATAGCAACAGCATATTTTCCACCAAGACATGCTTTCTACCCTAACCCACTACACTTACCCACTCAACTCAATAACCCAATAATCCTTCAAGGACTATGTGGTACTTTTTATTGGCACCTTTTATCTAGTTGTTTATTTATTTATTTAATTTGTATGACAATGATTTTAAGTAACTTTTTTTTTTTTTTAAACCCTGTGCAAGCTGCATTGTTAATATTATTACCTTCTAATCTACACCGATCAGCCATAACATTATGACCACCTGCCTAATGTTGAGTAGGTCCCCCTTTTGCCGCCAAAACAGCCCTGACCCGTCGAGGCATGGACTCCACTAGACCTCTGAAGGTGTGCGGTGGTATCTGGCACCAAGCCGTCAGTAGCAGATCCTTTAGGTCCTGTATAAGTTGCGAGGTGGGGCCTCCGTGGATCGGACTTGTTTGTCCGGCACATCCCACAGATGCTCCATCGGATTGAGATCTGGAGAATTTGGAGGCCGAGTTGACACCTGGAACTCGTCGCCATCCACATGATGTAAAAGAAAACGTGATTCATCAGATCGAGCCGCCTTCTTCCATTGCTCCGTGGTCCAGTTCTGATGCTCACGTGCTCACATGCTTTTGGTCGGTGGACACGGGTCAGCACCGAAACCCTGACCGGTCTGCGGCTACGCAGCACCATACGCAACAAACTGCGATGCACTGTGTGTTCTGAAACCTTTCTATTGGAACCAGCATGAACTTTTTCTTGCAATTTCAGCTCCAGTAGCTCTTCCATTGGATCGGACAACACTGGCCAGCCTTCACTCTCCACGTGCATCAATGAGCCTCGGGTCTGACCCTGTCCCTGTGGAACATCTCACAAGAGCTGCAGTTCTGGAGATGCTCTGACCCGTCGTCTAGCCAGCACTATTTGGCCCTCGCCAAAGTCGCTCACATCCTTACACTGGCCCATTTTTTCTGCTTCCAACACAAAGTTCAAAATGTTCACTTGCTGTCTAATATATCCCCCCCCACTGCCAGGTGCCATAGTAACGAGATAATCAATGTTATTCACTTCACCTGTCAGTGGTCTTAACGTTATGGCTGATCAGTGTAGATGTATATGCTAATAATATAGATTGTGTGAGCTACTGGACACCTGTATTTTCCTAAGGGGATGAATAAAGTATCTTCTATCAACCTATTTAAGTCTCACCTGTACAGAGCTGGTCATTGTGCTGAGGGCGAACACAGTAGCGCAGTCTTTTATGGTTGACTGGCTGTCAAACGCTCCCTGAGTGTCAACGAGGAGCACAGCAACCTGTTGGGACGAGATGCAACGAATGTAATATGCTGCCAACTGCAGCTTGTAGGCCAGGCAGGGCGTGTGTGTTTTTGCTTTGTAAACATCACAATGAGAAAAACAAATCTGATGTTATCAGGTTCTCCCAACGTCATTGAGAAAATGAAGCTCATAAGGAATCATTGTACTGTTTGTTTCATAGCCGTCTACCTTGCTGCCGTCAGGCTTGTCCACCACAAAGACGTCGCTCCAGATCTGAATTCCTGTGGTCTCCCTCTCGCAGCCTCCTCTCCAGGTGAACCCTGTCAGAGGCTCATTATCACCTCCCATCCACGAGTCATTCTGTTGCAGAGGGTAAGAGAGGGGGGAGACAGGGAGATGGGGGGGGGGGGGGGGGGGGGGGGGGGGAGATGAGAGGAAAGAGAAAATTTGGTTGGGACAGAAAAAAAGGGGGGGGAATCCACATGGATTGAAGAGGACAGATGAGGGGTGTGGTGTGAGGGGAGGAAGAGATTGTGGAGAGGAGGCGGAGAGATAACGGTGTGAGAGAAAGAGGGAGGAGTGGAAAAAAAAAGGGTACAGGTCAATGGACTGAAGTCCACCAGAGTTTGCCTCAGATCATTCACTTTTCAAGAGGAGCAGTGGTGAAATAACGTATTGTTTTGCAGAGTCATACTGTATTTGAATTACCTTCACCAGAGAAAAGAGGTTTTTTATTTGTCTGTGACCACAATAATTCCAAATGTGTGTGAAATTCGATTTGCACATTCACACTTCTAATAGACAAAAGGCATTGATTTTGGTGACCGGGTTGTCTTTAAAAAGTCTTATTGATAACATTTTTATCTATACGAATATTAAAAAAAAAAGATTGACGTAAGTGCCTGGCCATGACTGGTTGTGAAGTAAATGCAATGGAACATGGGGAGGGAGAATGCAGCTAGTCTCTATCAATCTAGTGGCTGAATGTTATCAACAGCACATTTAATCTAACAACACCAGCAGGCCAGAGTGTGACTAACCTTATATAACTGACCTGTCGTCTACCAGTACAATGTTGACTGAGAAGCTGATGATTATCAGACCTCGGTAAAGGTCTCCCTCTGTACTCTTGAGTTCTTTCTTGTTTGCCGATGTAATCCGCAGCAGGACACTGTAGCATCTCATTCAGCCCAAGTCAACACCACCATCCTCCTCATGTTTTCACAGTGATAGTGTACACAGTAACAGGTGTGAACAGATCCCTCTGGGACACACACTGAATGACATGTGGATCCCACAGTAACAAGACTAGTGGCGCTGCAGTACAAGGGCTCCATTTGAGACTCGACACACAGCGGAGGATTTAATGTTTCCGTTTTACGGATCATTAAACGATAAAATGTTATGTCAGTTATGATTTTAAACATAAAAAAAGGTCAAATTAAAGCAACCTGTTGTGACCTATTTCCGGCTGACAAGTGAGGAGATGCACTGACCACAAATAGGAAATGTGTAAACAAGCCTCATAAACAAATACCTGATTTGCAAAGCAAAGTGCGAACACTGATTCCTGGTTTCTACAACATGACATCTGTGCTGAATGAATGCCTCACCACCAGGATCACCAGGACGGAGCAAGATGATGAGAACAAATACCCTGCGGTCCAACATTTAACAGATGAACACACAACCATGACAGTTGCTATTTGTAACATTAACTTATGGATATACTTGAATATAGAGAACCACAGTCTCAACAAAAAGCATCACTGTTTGGGGGGAAAAAAATGACGGGTCAGACTGAATGCCCACGTTCATGCTGCCCGACAGCTGTGAGGAAAAAACATTCCTCCGCCTTTCCTGGGGAGTGTGTGTGTTAAAGTGTGTGTGTTAAAGTGTGTGTGAGTGTAAGGCGATCCTGGCTGCTCCTGAAGGACTAAGTTGTTGTTGAGTCACACAGTTGTTGGATGGGCATACTACACAAGAATATGTGTGTGTGGACTGTGTGGGTATGTAATGTACCACTTGGTGTGATTCATATTTACAAGACACATTTACATATTTCAAAGGTCAGTAACCATACAGGGGAAATAGGTGCCAAAACGCTTGACCTGATTTATTATTAAAAAGGTTTTCAAACTCTTGTTATGAAACCTAATTATGGTAATATTCACCTACCCAGAAGGCTGAGACCAGTCAAACCACCCTGCCTTATTCACGCACGTCTTAGTCACGTGGTTGAGTAAGTATCTCAGGATGAGACCAAACAGGAAGCGCCTTCCTGTCTTTGCTTGTCACACTATGGTGCACATTCCAGTACAGGTTTGTAACCTCATCTGCCGTGCTGGTTTCATCGAGCCCACCTGTTTTCACAATCTCTACTGACTGCGAACGTTACACAATATTAAAGCCCCAGAGGAAACACTTAGCTCATGTAAACACACCATCAGCAGGGGCCCTTTCACAACTAGTACAAGTGTGAACTGTTTATTTTACTGATCTCGCTGACGATGTGCACCAGTTGATAACTGATATGCCAAATGTATCGCAAAAATTTGACTTATGAGTGATTCATTTAAGAGGCGTCAGTGTTCATTTTCTAGTCATTACAGGCTGTTTATTTACAAATGAGACCATCTGGCCTATTTTAATTTAATTGATAAATTGAATGTATCTGAAAAAAAACTAAACTATTTGTGATTCTTCAACAGATCAGATTAATCATTTTTAATTAATAATGAAGGAATCACCAGCTACAAAACAAATTCAGGACCAAATGCTGCATTATATTACTTTACATCACATATCTCCTTAGAAACTATGAAGGATTTAGTAATAAGTCAGAACAGGTGAGAATAAATCAGTGCTTTTGAAGATGTCTGCATCTTTTGGACTGTTGACTGGACAAAACAAGAAATCTGAAGATGTGACCTCTCTGGAAAATTGTGGCGGACATTTTTCACTATTTTGTGACCTTTTATAGAGCGAGCCATTAATCGAGAAAATAAATCAGAAGATTAAATCATTAGAATTTAAGGCTGTCAATCGCACATTTTTTTATCTGTTCAAAATGTTCGTTAAAGGGAGATTTATCAAGTATTTAATACTCTTATCAACATGGGAGAGGGCAAATATGCTGCTTTATGCAAGAGTATATATATATATATATATATATATATATATATATATATATATTATTGGAAATCAATTAACAATGCAAAACAATGACAGATATTGTCCAGAAACCCTCACAGGTACTGCATTTAGCATAAAAACATATGCTCAAATCATAACATGGTTAACTGCAGCCCAACAGGCAACAACAGCTGTCAGTGTGTCAGTGTGCTGACTTGACTATGACTTGCCCCCAAACTGCATGTGATTATCATAAAGTGGGCATGTCTGTAAAAGGGGAGACTCGTGGGTACCCATAGAACCCATTTACATTCACATATCTGGAGGTCAGAGGTCACGTCTTCATTCTAGATTTTAAAACTGAGCCCGCTACAACCTAAAAGTCACAAGTTGCGTTAAAGGAATTAGTGGCGTTAAAACGAATTTGCGCCAACGCGTTATTATCGTGTTAATTTTGACAGCCCTACTATAATTATTAGTTGCAGCTCTACTATACACATAGTTGTGTGGCAGTCAAAGAACAAATCTCGGTTTTATTGCTACGAAAATGACCCTGTCATCTGATGTCATCTAAATTTCTAATATTGTGTGACCCTATGTTTACTAAATATAAACAATGCAACTTCTTTAATAAAGCAATACCCAATAACCACATCACTGTACAAGTTAAAAACCCATTGTGGACTGTGAAAAGAGAAACACACTCCCCCAGTTCCAGTCTGTGCAAAGACACGTACAAATTACAGAAAAATATATTTTGGCATCAGTTCACTTCAACCTGGCCCCATTGATCAAACTTAAAGTGGTACAGGATCTGGGCATAGTCAGTCCAGTTTTGTCCACATTCTAAAATGTCTAATCAATATGCAACGTTACATAAGGCACACATGTATTATGTACTTGACGAAATAACTTTCTCTTTTAATCTCCACGGGATAATAATAATGTAACTTCTGTGTCCAGAAACAGAATGAAAACACGACTTATCTCACCTGACAGTGCATGTAGCGCAGCATGAAGTCCAGCAGGAAGGACTTGCCCTTGCGGAAGGCACCGGCCACCGACACGACCACCACGTTCAGGTCCTTCACGTGATCCTGCAGCAGGATCTTCTCCAGCGCCGCGGCGTCAAGCTCAAAGCTGTGCTCGTCCTCGTTGGCCAGGACGATCTGGATGGGCCTGGCCTTCTCCTCCTCCTCCTCCTGCACTAAAGCCTGAAGACAGGAGGAGTTTGCAATCAATCAGGGGCGTTTTCCCCTGGCATCGAGAAGGCATTTAAGTGATTACACTGATGATGAGGCAGGTTTCATGGAGGAGATAGAACAGAAAATTGCAAAGCTGAGATCAGCAAATAAAGCGTCTGAGGGAAAATAAGGTGAATATATTGAGGAGCCTGACTTACAGCAAACTAAGACAAACATATTTTTTACATAAATTTAAAAACACAAAATAGCAGAATATTTCTGTCATATTCTTGCCTATTCCCTTCCTTAAAATGTAACGTAGTGGACTCACAAATAAAAAATAACAAATCTTAGTTTGACATGCCTGTCAAAAGGCAGGAATACGGCAGGATATACAGTACCTCTTCTTCCAGAGTCTTTTCATCTGGTGAGGGGGTGAGCCTGGCATTTTTGCCCAAGTTTGAAGCCGTGGTCCTGGGGAGAAATTCATCCTCCAGGTCTTCGGGCCTGGCTAAAGGAGGCTTCTGCTTATGCCGAAAAATGGGGACATCTTCCACGCCGCTCAAGCCTTTAGAAAAAACAATAGAGACAGATTAAATTACACTGGTTAAATAACAGTTGCTGCATGTTCGTGTGCAGAAAATGGGCGTAAAGTGAGAAGGAAGGACTGTGGAGGCAGGGTTGTGTAGTAAGATAAAAAAAAAAAACGGGAACATCACCGCCTGGTATGGCAGCAGCACCCAGCAGGACTGCAAGGCCCTGCAGAGAGTGGTACGGTTGGCCGAACATAACCTGACCCTGTCAGATAGGTTGTTTCACAGAACCAGTCTGAGAAGCAGTCATTGGAAACTGTTTGGAAAAGGGGCAGGCACTTTCAAAAAAATACTTGGCAGGTGACTGGCTGAACCATCTGTCAATCAAACTAAAAAAGTGAAGCCATCGCCTTCAGTTTCGTCCTTTACTCTTCTTTCAAGGAAGATATACTCTCCAGTTCTGATAGAACTGAAGCTAATGCAGTATCTATGCTAATAAACAGTATAAAAGCAAAGAGACGAAACTCCAACAGCCGCTGCCGCCATTTTGTACTGAATATTATTATTATATTTATAATATTTTATTATTCAACACAGGCCATTTCAGTAGAATATGACAATAGAATAGAAATTATTTGGTTTCACTTTTGTATGGCACTGTTTGGGCGGACGAAGCACTACCACAGCTATAGGGCCAGAATGGAGAGGCTAAAGAGGAGCAGCTTCCCTCAGGCCATCTGAATCCTGAACGACGACACTGCCAAGGTTACTGACAGACTACACCTCTGATGCTGCCGACAATTACAACATTTCTAATTGTCATTGTCGTACGTTTGTTTACGTGAGAGACTAACTATTGTTCAGAGAAGTTGAAGAGAAAGTGGAATGCTCTGGTCGGCCCATCTAGGTCAAGCTCAAAAATAGCCTTGTGATGAAAATCACAAAGGGCCAGCAAAAAGGACACGAGAGAAGGAAGTCATGAGGACTGCGTTTTCATATTCTTCTTCTCAGCCATTTTGATGTTTCTGTGAAAGTCTTTTTCTTTGAATCGAAAGCACATGTTTCCTCAAGATTCCTTCCTTCCTGTCATGGCGCCACAACTGCAGAATAAGCAAGTGTGCTGAACCACAGACTATAACGCACTGAGACAAGTGCCTTGTCCTGGTAGCATTATTTGTAGGCTAATTCATTTCACCATTGATTAATCTGATTTTATTGATTAATCGTTTTATTGTTGGGTCTATAAAATGTCAGAAGTGGTGAAACCATTGGTCACAATTAACAAAGGTCCAAGCTGACATCTTCAACTTCCTCTTGTTTTGTCTGACCAACAGTCAACACCCAAAGACGTTCAGTTTATAGGAGACCTTTTAAGGAAACCACACAATATATAAGAAGCTTATTCTTTAAAAGAAACAGACAAAATGATTAACTGGTAAAGAAAACAGTTGCTGGTTAATTTTCTGTCAATCGACAATCAATTTTTTATCAACTAATCATTGCAGCTGTAATTATTTGATGTGACTAAACTGAATTTAAAAAATTTAAAGAATGGTAAAACTAATCATGAGTGTTGTTAACTCTATTATTATGTAGAATTCTTCACAAATTAAGATGACAAAAGGAATATCGTTTTTTCACCTCCTTTCCAGATCTAGAACTAATCCCTGGAGCAGGATTAAGATGGCACTCCCTGATACTCTGAGTGGCAATCCCTCTGAACACTGAACAGGTAGGACAACAAGAACGCTGCATTGCTCATTCAAATATTTCAAATGAATAGCCATTCAACTTTACCAAGGTGTAGCACCATAGAGTCTCTCACCACATACAAATTAGGTTTCAGCAAACCAGCATGACCAATCCCTTCCAATCTGATTGCTGTCATCGAAGAGCAGCACAGGACCTGCATGCAAGTCACTGACTGTCCACAGGAAGCCAACATGTTTGGCCAACATTACCCTGGATACTCCACCTGTATCCAACAGTAAGATGACTAACACTGCATTTGCTATAATGTCATCTGTAGTAGTTGGTTTTATCTGACCAACAGTCCAAAACCTCAAAGATGTTAAATTAACCATCACACATGACAAAGATCAGCAGTACACAGTCAACCGCACAATTTCGATTTACTCAACTAATCATTTCAGCTCGGGCACGGTCGCAGTCACACATGCGCGAAATTCGCATCGCATGGAGTTCAACTTTGGTGAACTTTGACCGGTGAAGTCGCCGCCTCCCTCAACCAATAGCAAAGAAGTGTGTGTAGTTAACCCCACTTGGCACCACCCACATTACACATGAATATCGTCTCAGTATGTAATAATAACGTATCAATCCCAAAAAAGCCTTGAAATAAGGAATAATCCCACAACATTATTCATATTCAACATTAATTATTATTAGTTGTTCTCAGAAGGATATCGCTGTGTGTTGTGTGTAGATGTGTGTGTGTGTGTGCAGTAGTGCAGCAGTGGCACTGAAACAGGGGAGATGGAGAGAGATGGACAGAAGAACATGTCAGCCTGCTGCGCAGCACCACAAAGCTTCTAATACCTTAGATTATTTATTCCCCAAAAAAATGGTGTTCAGGACGGCCCTACAATTTAGAATTGATCAATTAGTTGTTCCAGCGGTCACAGTCACACATGTACAAAATTCGCATTGCTTAGCTTCCCTGCCGCTACTCCTGTCTGCTTCTCTATACTGGAAGCATGCCGACCGCCATCTAAGTTACTGTATGTGACATTAATACGCTGACTATAAGGATGTGTATATATACTGTACATGTAGCAGTGTCATCATGCAGAAACATACATCAGGTCATGTGGGGAAAAAAAGGCTTGGGAAAGTAGCAGTTTGACACTGAAACATACATACTTTGACTAAAATTTGAATGTTCGGATTTGAATACATATAAAAGGAGCACCCCTGGGAAGCTACAGAATGATATGAAAACTTTAAAAAACTCAAAAATAATGGACCCGCACTATAAGTAACAGGACAACAGGAAATGGGGCACTCGATAGATCAACCTGAAAGTGCTGCAAATCCCCAAAGGGGCAACAGCAATGCTGCTTGTGAGCAGTTACAGTAATCTGCTCTGCACACAAATTAGCCGAGCAGATTTCATCAGTCTGAGGCAGTGCAGGTTCCCATCCAGTCCAGAGCAGCACTCAGCAGGATCAAGTGGCGCAGGGGGGGACCCACACAAAGACACTATTCTAATGGGACTGCGAGGAGTCTGTGTTGCAGCAGAATGTGTGTGAGGGACAAAACACAAGAAGCATGCAAGGAAGCCAGTGAAAACCCATTATCTTTGCTGATATGCGCATTTGCTGCTACACTCGCACTCCATGATAAAGTAGCTAATGCACCGTCCTACTCCTCGGCTTGCGGAAAACGAGGGCAGAACTAAAATTAGTTCTTATCGTACGGAGGCCCTGAGCAGATGTTTACTGGCCTACATGTGCTCCTGCACAGCGTACACTCGCACACACAAAGTTAACCGTCGAGGGATCAGATGAGTTTGTACAGTACATCACACACACAAAGTATCGCAAATAAACACACAAGTGGGACCGGTTCAATCTTTAAATATGCATGACAAGAATAGAGTGTGTCTACGCAAGCTACCCTACATCTCAGCACCGCGTCCCAAAACAGCTCTCCCTTCCCTGGACTCCTGCGCTATATCCGAGACACACTTTGATAAGGCCGTGGACCACTTAACTTAACCAGCTGTCTAAATATGGAAGCTTCCATACTTTCATTAAGAGGATATTTTATCGGGCTTTTTCAGTGTAGGAATGAAGACCTTAAACATTTGGGAGTGAAGTTGAGGCAAACACACTATTGCAAGTTAGTCAGTGACAAATACTCTGCAAACAAGATTATATCAAATATTTGCTGATGCCGTTTGAGGCGACATTTCACATTTGGATTGTAAGAGAGAACATTGGCACTTAAAGTGGCAGTAGGCAGAATATTTTTGGCATCATTGGGCAAAAGTTCCATAATAACTTTTCAGCATATTGTAATTTAAGTGTTCTGAGAGAAAACTAGACTTCTGCACCTCCTCATGGCTCTGTTTTTAGGCTTTAGAAAATCTAGCCCGTGAGGGGAGACTTTGACCAATCACAGGTCATTTCAGAGAGAGGGCGTTCCTATTGGCTGTGCTCCGGCTGGTGGGCGGTGTCTGGTATATCCTCAACAGATCTAAACATGGCTGCCGGGTCACAAACTTTCTCATTTTACAGCTAAACAGTACACTACAAGATGATTCTGAAAACATCTGAGGAGAGAAATAGAGTAATACAGTAACAAGAATATTGATTCATATTTGATCAATGCTGACTAATTCCACCATTTGGTCGGAGTTTGCAAGTGATTGACAGCCGGCTCATAGGCGGCAGCTGGACGGCAGACTCCAGATCTGCTCTGATTGGTTGTTTTCCTCCGGTCTGTGAAATCCTGCAGATGTCGTTAGGAGCACCGGAGGACACAGAGGCACATGATTTTTTTTTTCAGGTTACCTTTCTCATGCACTACTGTCAGGATATAGTGACTGTTTTATAAAAAATAACTTTTTTTTAAAAATCATATTTGCTCCATTTCTACCCACTGCAGCTTTAAGAGTTTAGAAAGCAGGTTAAATGCATGCAAGTCTTCTTTCTACTGTTGCAACACTGATTATTAATGCTGGTGCTTCTCTAGCAGGGCTTCAACACCCTCTTGTGACATCCAGGCTATGCATTTTAAATTATCTGGGGGAAAAAAGAGTGACTAGGCAACATATTATATGTTAAAATATATATATATTTTTCATACATATTATATGTTAACAAGACTGTAGAGACTGAGTTTATGAAAGAGGACGAGGAATCCACCGTAGCCTATTAAAATGCAGGTACGCTGACTTCCCTGCACACCAGTGCCAACAGACAACCTGACACGGCCTCCTTGGACAAGAGTCAAGGAGGGCAAATGTTCAGTTGCAGCAAGCAGACCAACCGGGAGTCTGTGAGGACAAAGTGCAGATTAAGAGCAGCCGCAGTTAGTGAATGTTGCTGCAACAGAGTCAGCTATCCTGTATGAAAGTAGACGTAAGGGTAATCATGATAAAAGGCTCCTGACCATATCTCAGGGATGAGCCTTGGAGAGTGACACTTTACTGTTTGCTTACCGGTCTTTACAAGGTTTAGAGAAAGGTTACGATAACAGTGAGTGTGCTTTATTTTCCACTGTCATGTTGGCAGAGGAAAAGGATATTAGATTGTTTCCTTCTTTTCGGATGGTAAAACATAATCTCTCTCTGTTCAAATATTTTTTTGATCAATTAATGAATTGCTCGGTGTATAATAAAACACCAACAAAAGTTGTGCCAGAAGTTCTGAGAGCCTAGGGTTTTTAAATGTCTTATTTTATCCAATGCAAAACGTAGAAGAAGGTCCGCACACTGTAGCTCCCTTTAAGAGCAATTAAGCTAGTGACATTTTGATGGATGCTCTTCTTGCAAGTAAACGCTCTGGTCACATGATACCGCCAGTTACCCAAATATCCCACATATAATCACAGATAATGTATATTAAGAAAGACACACATATATATATATATATATATACACAACAATATGTACAAAAATACACATACAAACATTTATCAATCAATACTATAGGTAAGTACCTCACAGCTCATAATAATAACACCAAGCCCATGGCTGTCATACTTTCTATATGCCTCTATATAAAAAAATAGGATGTACCTCAAACATATACAGGAGCAGGAATCTACACACATGAGCCCATGGATCTATAAATGGAGTCAGTGTCCACATAATTAGCACAAAATCACTATATCACTTTCACAGTATGCATATACAAATCATAGAAAATAGCCATAATATCACTCACAGTGAATAATACAGTTCAACCCAGGCAAAGCATCCGTATCACAATATTGATCACATAACACTGATCACATGAAATATATACAGAGTCCAAAGTCATACGATGATTTAGACAAGTCCATACATATTCCATAACCAATAATCATCACAGAAATACAGAAGTCTTCATTGAGAACTCTTGGTGTGAGAGTATCCAGTGTGTGTATATCCAAAATACTTCTTATTTTATCCAACCAACAGTCCAAAACCCAAAAGTAGTTTGAAATGACATAAAGCTATGAGCCATTTTTGCTTCATTAAACAACTGATTGATGAGTAATCGGTTATCAAAGTCATCGCTGATGTTGATGTTGCCTACTTTCTGACAATCACTCGATTAATTAAAAACAGGGTGCACAGGCAGTAGCCTTCTGCAGTTATCACAACATAGCCTACTGCTGCTTTAAATCCAATGAGGACAGCACCGCTTTCAAAGATGGGAGATGAATCCTTGCTGATTTATCAATAAACTGTATGATGGTTTACAAAAAAACAACAACCGTAACACTGTAGCTTAAGAACCCTGACCAAAGAAATAGTTACAGTATAATATTTACTATAAAAAGCTTGGGAATTACAGAGACAATAATAATATCCACATGTGTGCCCCATCCTCTATCCATCATGAGATATTGGATACCACACTGAATCTGGAACATGAACACACCTCAATGCAAGACAAACCAGCATCATGTGTGACGTGTATTCAGCTTTAGTCAACAGTGTGTTAATGGCTATCATGTTTTACTTCTTTTTGTTGTGATTAATAATCACTTGTAAAATGCTCCAACACTCATGTATGCAGTTATTAAGACGACAAAATTAAGTGGATAAGTCTGCTGGTGAAGTAAACAGACTAATAATAGGGTCTTTAAAAATATCCCAGTCGTTAGTGGGATGAGCAGATTAACGTTAACGTGTTGTTTGTAACTTTAGTAGTCAGTCAGGCTGAAACCCGGTTACACACACTGCTGTGACGTTAGCAGAAAGCGGACTGTTTGTTTCAAAGTTCACAAACGAGGCACTTGAAGGCAACACGGGGTGACAGACAGTGTGCAGCTACAGACAGACAGGCGGGTTTACAGAAAATGAAACACCGGACTGGTCCTCTGTGGGACAGACAGACAGACAGACAGACAGACAGGTGAAAGTGACGGCAAACATTATGAGCCGACAGGTGTCGCGGTTAAATTGGTTTAATACAAACAGCTTTTCTGTCTAAGTTACAAAAGATAAACGTGTGTTGACAAAGCGTCAACACACAGACAGCAGGTTATCTACATAAAGCTCATTATAACACAGTTTGTTACAGGCTGTGTTAACACTCTGTGAACTAGCTGTTAGAGGGGACACATTCTAGCTGGGGTACCACATTATTCACCACACCGAGAGTCCCCAGCTGAACACAGCAGCTAACGGAACAGCGAGTCACACAGACAAAGACGACAGAAACAAAAACACGTTACATTTGAATCTCCCTCTTCCTCAGCTTCACACTCCTTACTCGGTTTACTGTCACACATCGACTCGACTACATCAACAGCGGTTTACCTTCGTCAACGACTCGGCTTTTGCAGTTGGGCTCGAAGTGATTCCTGCTCCTCAACCCGCTCACCTCCGCCATCTTGGACTACTGAAACCTAACGTGGCTGACGTCAAAGGAGCTTTTTCTTCTCACGCTGTCTGCTGAAGTTCAGGCTGCACCCCCGCCCAGCCTGCTGCTGCTCTGCTGCAGACGGGTCAAGTACGTACAGTCAGTGCACACCGCATCAGAATGCAAACTTTGTTTTCATTTCACAGAAGCAAAACACCATTTATATTATTTTAAGTATACAGACATTACATACGAAGTGTGTGAAGCAGCGCTATCGCAGGTCCTTCCTTCCTGCAGCTGTCAGACTCCACAACCAGTACTGCTCCCAGTAGACCACTTACACTTACACACCAAACAACTGACAATAACCTGATATTTTCAGGTGGAATTTCATTTATTCATTTTCATTCATTCTCACTGTGTAATATCATTTTCCACTTGTGCAATTTTGTTAATAGTCTGTTTATTTTCAATACTGTATATACTGCTCCTAATTTTTTATACTTCCTTCTATTTAAATGGTTCATATTTTGGTACATTTTGTTCAGCTCTTTTTTTACTGAGTTAGCTGATGCATCTGTTTTTTTTGCACTATCCCCTTTGCTGCTGTACACTGAAAATTTACCCACTGCGGGACTAATAAAGGAATATCTTATCTTATCTTTCACTAGTCTGTTACCTACAAATTATAGGCTCAGCTAGTCTATTGAGTAGCACACACTGTTTTTTAACATCCACCTTCTTCACGTATACAAAGTGAACAGTTAGGCTGCTTTAATCAATCAATATTCCAGCACTCTTTACACTATTATAGGCTATTCATCTTGTTTACAATTTACAGAAACAACCTGACTTGTATGTTGTTGTTCATTGTTGCCTATATTGCCTACTTTTTATATAGGCCTTTATGTCAATCTCTTTTCACCTACTTGTATGTACATAGTTAAGTGTTTGTTTTGCCTATCTTTGTTCAGCTTTGCTGTCCAGTCAATTTCATGGTAGCCTTGTATATGTGCACATTGGCCATTAAAGTGGCAGTAGGCAGTATATTTTTGGCATCATTGGGCAAAAATTCCATAATAACCTTTCAGCATATTGTAATTCAAGTTGTCTGAGAGAAAACTAGACCTCTGCTCCTCCTCATGGCTCTGTTTTCAGGGTTTGAAAAAATCTCCTGTGACGGGAGACTTTGAACAATCAGATAATTTCAGAGAGAGAGCGTTCCTTTTGGCTGTGCTCCGGTCATGTGACCGGTACTTGGCGTTCCTTCAAGCCATCTCAACCTGATCTCAACATAGCGGCTGGGTCACAAACTTTCTCTTTTTACAGTTAAACCGTGCACTACAAGATGATTCTATAAACATATGAGGAGAGAAATAGGCATTAACGTAACATAATATTGATTCATATTTGATCAGTGCTGCCTAGTTTGACTGTTTGGTCGGACTTTGTGAGTGATTGACAGCCGGCTCTCATAGACGGCAGATGGACAGCAGACTTCAGATAAACGCTGACTGCTTGTTTTCCTCCAGTAGGTGAAATCTTGCAGATGCCGTTAGGAGCACCGGAGGACACAGAGGCACATGATATTTTTCAGGTTACTTGTTTCATGTACTATTGTCAGGATATAGCAACCGTTTTATAAAAATAACTTTTTTTAGTCACATTTCCTCCAATCTCGCCTACTTCAGCTTTAAAACTGATTCTGAATTCAGGGGTGCAGCAGAGAAATCTGGACCCCCTCAAGAATATTTCCCTGGGCAGGAAACCACGGTCATGTCCTCAGTTAGCCTATTGTTTTTGGAAATGTGGATTTTATTAGTGACCTGAGAGGGAGGTTACAGTCTACGAATGCACACAAATTAGCCTACGCACTTTTTACTTGATTTACAGCCTTTAGACAAAAAATAAATGAAAAGGGATTAAACCCTTCTCCACCAGAATTATATTCCTGGAAACAACCATAAAGCCATCACTTAGTGAGATAGAATTTACAGAATAATCTAATTACAAATATGTGTACACTATATGTTCAATAATTCTCAAGATCCCAGTGTTTACAAAGATTAAAACATAATAATAATAATAATAATAATAATAATGATAACAATAACTAAGATGCCAAATAAGTGCCACAAGAGCCAGGTTGAATTATAGGAACATAAATACCTACAATATAAAATGATGCTCAAGAAAATTCAAAGTTTTCATGTGGTCTAATGGTGCAACCATAAAAAACTCGGTGTCTGAGTTTTTATCATTTCTCAACTTAAACTTTAATGCCGTCAATAAAGTGCAGAACAAATAGAATAGGTATGTTTGTTGTTTGATAGTGTTAGCTCAAATTTTACAATAACATTAATATTTTATGAGTTAAAGTAAAAAAAGAAGAAGAAGTCATAAATGAATCAAAGTTTAACACTAAAAAAACTCAGCTAAGCTACTGACATTTGATGGATTTGATGAGTTTATTTACAATTCTACAATTTGATATAGCAGACACATGAGAATTTGTACAACATATTTATTTATTTTTATTTGGATTGGTGGTTTTGGTGTTGTCTAATGATCACAATCCTTTCTATTTAGCTCTAGAAGATCACTGACAGCCTGATCTCATTCACAGACAGGGGGGAACTTTAACTACAGAATCACCATCTTTTCCTGTTGTTAATACTGGGCCACATGGCCATGTTATTTGTTTGTTTTGTCCCCATCCACTAATGTCATCATCAACAATATTGTTTTCCATCCCAAGAATGTGAGATAGGAATCTTGGAGGAAATTGGATTCATTTCCTCAACGTGTTTCCAGACTGCCTACACACTCACTTTGTTTGGTTTTGTTTGGGTTCTGGCATATAAGCAACACAAGCCTGCATTTCAAATCATTAAATTGTATTCCTGAGTATGAATCCTAATGACTTTTCTAGTGCCATCATGAGGTTGACATTTGTGATTTTTGAGTGAGATATCTCAAAAATGATTGGATGGATTGCTATCAAATTAGGCATCAATGTTCCCCTCAAGATGAATTGTAACTATCATCAGATCCACATTTCATATTGTCCCATACTTTGGTTTATAATCAAATACCTGTAAAACTGATAACATTCCCAAGATTAGCCTCAGCTACTTTAGCCTATAGTGCTAGTTAGCTAATATTAGCATGCTACACACTAAACTACAACGGTTAACATGGTAAACATTACAGGCCTATCTGCTCAACATTAATATGTTAGCTTTATCCTTATGAGCAGTTAGCATGCTGTGTGACACATATACAGCTAATATTCATCATGTATTCATTCACTGTTACCGTATCAACCTCTTGTGGTCAGTAGCAGGCATGGTAGCCTGTAATGTCTAGACACTGAACCACCCTTCTTCCCTCTGTGTACCTTGATGAAGGTTATTTTTGCTTTCTTAGGCGGACCTCCCTCAGTAAAGATAAGGCGTATCTCGTGTGTTTAGCCAGATATCTGTGATGCAGTGCAGATATGTTGTTCTCCGCTTACTAACTTTATGGTGTTTTAAGTGCTCTCAGTGATGATGACTGCTAGACAAAAAGTCATAAAAGCTCTTCACCTCAGTGGGTAAACTGGCTGCGTGTGTTTACGCAGCTGTTCATGTCCAGTATTATGTTCTGACATTGTGGAAAGACTATCTGCCGTCAGAGATGCATAAATAGGAGGGCGGCTTTTCCTCAAGCCTTGTAATCCCATGTCACATTACAGTTGGCTGGGGAGGCTGCCGCGTGTTCAGTTTGATGCGGGGAAACATATGGGTTTAAAACCAATCAAATATGCTTTAATGGATAATTACAATGAGGTATATGTGGATGTAGATTTCAATTTGAAAAAGACAAAAGTGTCCAGCCATGCTAATGACTCTGTGAGGCTGTACTCAGCACAGTGGTGCTTTGAGCTAAATGCTAACATCAGCATGCTATGATGCAATGCAATGCTCATGTTTAGCGGGCATAATGTTAAAGATGTTCATTATCTTATTTTAACATGTTAACATGCTAACATTTGTACAAGTAACCGAGGATGATAGTTTTACAGATGTTTCGTCATAAATGTATTGGAGAAATTAAATTTGCGGGAGCATGTCTGTACCAATTTTCATCACAATCCATAGAATAGTTGTTGAGACATAAAAACGGCAAACAATTCATTACAATTCATCCTCTGGGGACCATGAACGAACAACAGACCCATTTTGTGTTTTTTAGGGAGGTACAGGGGGTGTTTAGGGAGAGATAGCAGGTCAGCAGTGTATGTCACATAGAAGTGATCTACATCATCTGAAAGCTGGGAACATGAAGATTCATTTGAGATGCAGCTCAGCACTCTGTGTCAAGTCGTTCTAGTCAGAAATAAATATAAATTAGTTAATTAATTAATTAGTTAATTAATTAATTAAAATAAATAAATTGCATTAGTGTATAAGGGTTTAGAACATTATGGTGGAAGTATATGATGGCCATTCCCAAAAACTGCATGTGATTATCATAAAGTGGGCATGTCTGTAAAGGGGAGACTCATGGGTACCCATAGAACCCATTTTCATCCAAATACTGTATCTTGAGTTCAGAGGTCAAGGGACGCCTTGGAAAAGGCATTCTCTCGCCAAAATTGAACTTAACTTCGGAGCGTTATTTAGCCTTCTTCCCAACAAGCTAGCATAACATGGTTGATACCAAAGGATTCCTTAAGTTTTTCTAATATTTTTTTATTGGTCCTGAGATTAAATTTAGGTGTGCTTGAGCACCCATAAAAAGAGTCTAAAGTCACCACTGTCTGGACATAGTCCATTGCTCTGCTGACGACGATCATGTGATATAAACGAAAACCTCACAATAGCTACTATTGGACCTTGCAGTGAGATGGACCTAAATAGTTCCTTAAAGTGTCAGTAGGCAAACATTTTTTGGCATCATTGGGCAAAAATTCCATAATAATGTTTCAGCATATTGTAATTCAAGTGTTCTGAGAGAAAACTAGACTTTTGCACCTCCCCTTGGCTTTGTTTTCAGGCTTTAAAAAAATCTATGGTGGGAGAATTTCAGAGAGAGTCCTATTGGCTGTTCATTCAACGGAGGCAGCTGTCAATCACTCGCGAACTTCGATCAAACGGTCAAACTAGGCAGCGCTGATCAAATATGAATCAATATTACTGTAATGCTTATTTCTCACATCAAATGTTTTCAGAAACATCTTGTTTCATATTTTATTCCTTCTTCCCAGTGCAGCTTTAAATGATTTGTCTTCAACAGGTGTGGTTCAGTCAGCAGCCTTGGTTTGGTCTGTTTGCATTACCTGCAGCAGTGAGGTGTGTCTGCACACAGCTGCTGTTTGGAGAAAGTAATCTAAGGTACTGTTGTAACTTTCCAAATCTAAACTCTAAGTGATCTGACCTGGACACACACACACACACACAAATCAACACGGTCAATTTATATTTACATGCGAAGCTGGCCTTAAGTAACCCTGCACATCAGCCAATCAGGCTTTAGTTGGCTAACTGTGATTGGGTGTCTGGCCAGTGCTGGATCAACACTGTCTCTCTCTCTCTCTCTGAGGGACAACCCCACATATCCTGGAGATCCTGCTCCATCCCGGGATTAGATGTGACATTTCGGAGTCACTGAAGGACTCTCTTGCCTTTCTTGTGCTACTTCACATTCAGAGATAAAAGTTCTTGTCAAAGAAATCCCCTGATTGTAAACTCAAGTCTTTTCCAGACAGAATCTGGGTCCAGAGATCCAAATTGAGAGGGCGGTTATTTACCTGCCACCACAACCCCCTTAATGCTCACCAAATATTTTACTAAAACAGATCCAACCTTGGCGTGTTCTCTGGCCTGTTGTGATTGTTTTGACCCTAACTGTTTATTTGGACTGTAGGTCCCACCCACCCCATCTTCCATACACTACAATGGATGAGGTCAGTAGTCAAACATACGAAAAGGTCAAGACACACACAGGAAAGGAGGAGGATCATGGTTGTAAGAGCTGACAGATGGAAAATAATAGGTTTTTAGAAAGAGTGAGAGGGAGAGACCAGCATGTTAATCTGTGTCAGTGCTCTTCTATTCTTAGCCGGTCCCATCGGCCAGCAGAAATATGAGAGACACACGTGATGACACAAGTCCTGATAAATTTAGAGAAGGGGTCAGGGGACAGTGACAGAACCCCCGGACCAGTGCTTAACTCCAGATGTGTGTTTGGATGGTATGGAGGAGCTGTCCAGGTGATCTTCTAACTGGGACATGTCATTATTTGAATCCCAGTCCCTTGGCCTCATGTTGCACTCAGTTTAAATGGGCTCTATCTATTTGAGCTCAGGAGATGGTGTAGACTGAGTAGAGGGCTCCCTCTAGTGCACGCAACGTAAAACACAATGTGCTTGGACCCTACTTAAAGTGGCAGTAGGCACTAATTCAAGTGTTCTGAGAGATAACTAGACTTCTGCACCTCCTCATGGCTCTGTTTACAGGCTTTAAAAAACTCTAACCCGTGACGGGAGACTTTGAACAATCACAGGTCATCTCAGAGAGAGAGCATTCCTATTGGCTGTGCTCCGGTCATGTGACCAGAACTTGGCGTTCCTTCAAGCTGTGTAAACCTGATCTCAACATGGCTCCCCGGTCACCATCTTTCTCATTTTACAGCTAAACAGTACACTACAAGATGTTTCTGAAAACATTTGAGGCAAGAAATAGGCATTAACGTAACATAATATTGATTCATATTTGATCAGTGCTGCGTAGTTTGACGTGTTTGGTCGGAGTTCGCAAGTGATTGCCAGCCGGCTCTCATAGACAGCTGATGGACAGCAGACCAGACTCAGATCAGCTCTGACTGCTTGTTTTCTTCCGGTCTGTGAAATCCTGCAGATGCCATTAGGAGCACCGGAGGACACCAGAGGACACAGAGGCACATGTTTTTTTTCAGGTTACCTGTTTCATGCACTACTGTCACGATATAGCGACCGTTTTATAAAAATAACTTTTTTTAATCATATTTGCTCCAATCTCGCCTACTTCAGCTTTAATGTAAGCAGCAAACAACTTTTAAACACAAGTCGTAGGGGGCGTGCTGATTATGATTTAATAATTTCATAGGTTTGAAACAATCCTCACAATGAATAAGGACATAAAGAGCTAAACAAAACAGATACATCTATATAAAATCAAACAGAAAAAATAGTTGAATAATAATAACATCTCTATATAGTTTATTAGTTTTTCATGATGTAATACCAAAAATAATACCAATTAAAACAAATCTCAATGAAAAAGTACAGTATTTGGGTGGGTAATTTAGTTCTGTGACCATATTTTTGGGAATGTGTGGCCTTTAGTAATTCATTTTTATATAACATATGCAATATACTATAATGAGAAATTCCATAATGATTCAGTTCTATGAACAGAACTCAGATGCAGACAATATTTCGCCCTCGTTCAGTCGACATTTAGTCTACAAACCGAAGCAGCAACTGCAGTCTTGACAAAACTGTTTTAGCAGATTCAAAAGTCAACTATTGAGAAATATTTCCAACCATGAAAGGCATTTTAGACATCTATTCTAGATCAGTAAGGCTAATTATTGTCTAGAATATTTTAAGGATGCCAGGTGGCTAATTTGTTGAATATAGGCACATTTACAACTTAAGCTACTCTCTTACAAATAGTGAACATATTTGCACCAACTTATGTATATGGTATAAGATGACGTATGGCATTATGATGTACATTTTTTACATAGTCTTAGAATTTTAGAAAGTATTTATTTTACATATACTTACATGGTTTAAATATGTGTGTTCCTACCTCTTCAGCCTTCTTGTGCTGCTGGGAAGAATAAAGTGTTTAATCTCATTTTATCTTATCTCATCTTGTCTTTTCTTTTTTCTACGAGCTGAAAAAACACCAAAAATGTTCACTGTTTAAGTCAAAAAGGAAACACTGAGACAACAAATACACTCTACATGCCATCAGTCGTTGGAAGCCAACACAGTATTTGATGTGAATTTACAATTGAACCACTGATTGGACACAACAACACAGATGCAGCATCTCACCACACCTTTACCATACATTAATGTATGTCAACATCTGTCTTCTGTTATTGGATGCTTATATGAGTTGAAACTGTGAGAGTTGCTTGGTAATGTGCATCAACAGTTAGAATATCTCCAGGACATTGCAGATTATGGAAAGAAATTTAAAACAAAATTTTAAATTTTGTTTTTATTTTCCAGCGCTACCACACGGTGGCAGTGTAGGCCTGGTTGAACTTTGTGTCATTTTGAATTGAGAGGCAGATCAGAGTTGTTCTTAGCTAATAGAGGATAAAGACAATTGTTATTTTTAAGTGTCTGACTATTTAGTAAATCTGGCAAATACTTATATTGATATTTATCAGTTTGACCAGACATGTAGACTCATGCCTGAGTTTCAGCAGACACATTACGGCAATAACTAAATCAGCATTTTATCATCTCAAACAAATACAGTAGGACTGAGAGGTCTCTTGTCCAGACAAGATTTAGAGGAACTAATTCTTGCTTTCACTTCCAGCAGGGTGGACTGTTGTAGGTCTCTTCTCTGGTCTCCCCTGAAAATCCCAACTGCAGCACAGTCAGAACACATATGGCTCCTGTTCTTAGACCTTGGCTTCCATTTAGTTATAGAAAATATTATAGGGGTGATGCTGGTTTATAAATCACTTAAAGTGGCAGTAGGCAGAATATTTTTGGCATCATTGGGCAAATATTCCATAATAATCTTTCAGCATATTGTAATTCAAGTATTCTGAGAGAAAACTAGACTTCTGCACCTCCTCATGGCTCTGTTTTCAGGATTTATAACATCTAGCCCGTGACGGGAGACTTTGACCAATCACAGGTCATTTCAGAGAGAGAGAGCGTTCCTATTGGCTATGTTCCGGTCTGTGAAATCTTGCAGATGCCGTTAGGAGCACCAGAGGACACAGAGGAACAGGTTTTTTTTCAGGTTACCTGTTTCATGTACTACTGTCACGATATAGCGACCGTTTAATAAAAATAACCTTTCTTAATCATATTTGCTCCAATCTTGCCTACTTCAGCTTTAACAAGCTGGGCCCAAAATACCCAGTAGGTCTCCTGGATCTTTAGGAAGCAGAACCAACTTCCTGATGATCTTAAACGTGACCCAAATCTAACCACTAAAAACTCTGCGCTTCTTTTATGCCTTTGATTGATTTATTTCTCTGTACTTTTATTTCCCTTATTGAATCTGAAGCAACTTATTACTGCACTGTAACTGCTCCATAACTGTATTTCTTGTCTATTATCATTTTTCGTCTATTTGTATTTTTATTTCGTTTTATCTAATGTTTTAAAATGTCTATTATCATTTTTCATCTATTTGTATTTCTTTTTTTCATTTGATCTAATATTTTAAAATCTCATTTAATTCTATTTTAAAGGTGCAGTGTGTAGGATTTGGCGGCATCTAGCAGTGAGGTTGCAGATTGTAACCAACTGAAACTTCTCATGTATGCCAAGCGTGTCGGAGAAATATGATGGCCGACGCGAAAATGTAAAAACGCGAATGGCTGGACGAGCCGACGATACGCGGCATGAGAAGAGAATGAGAATGAGGGTCCTGTAATGTATCGATACAATGTTCACGTCCTACAATATCAGTAACGTTACATCATACATGCTGGAGCGGATCTGTGTTTACTAATGCACGATGATAAGCACTGATAAAACGGTCTTTATCGCCACCAGACCAGACCAACCAGCAAATTGGAGAAACTTTCGCGACATTGTTAAGGATGCGCATTAACCTCGAGTAGTTATGGTTAGGATAGGTCGTCAGGCAGCGGTTTTTGCAGATCTCCGATCAGATTTTGCAATTTGCGGGTTACCTTCTAGACACAACCCTGATTAGGAGGACACTTCATTTAATATTTGTCGATGTCCATTGACGCGGTTCTGAATTAAAGTTGGCATATTGTGAAGGCAGGGAAGGGGCCTCCAAAACATCTGTAGCCCCGGTAAGTAATATTAAGGTGCCCCCTGGAGTGTCTTCATTTCCTGTCTGAACATCATTACTGTATTATTAAGTAAACATTTTACAAAGAGCTAAATATATGTCTTTTACTTGTATAATAGTCAGCACAACTTAATATTTGTGCATGAGAGAGAGATAAATAGACAGTTCTGAAATACTTTAGGATGATATTTTTCCCTCCTGTTTTTCCTCTGCAGGTATTCAAATACAGCCTTTGATCCGGTAACACCTAACTGTGTGTATTGTCCCCTCTCTGCAGCTCCTCATACAGTCCGGCTGCTGAATCGACAGCATTGTTGCCAGGTTGTCATGGCGTCTGATTGTTGAGTATCATGTCACGCGCCCCATCACAGCCGGACGTCCCTCCGAGCCTGCAGCCGATCCCATGGTCGCCATGACGTTTACCTTGGCAACCACAAGAGGCTGGCTGTTGTGTCACCTCATGTCATAAGTCTCCCATGTGAAGCCTCCAAACACTAACCAAAGTTATTTTGTAGACTTCTTCATTGAGGTTCGGTAGGCAGTTGATAAGTGTTTCTTAGTTTCTTTATAAGTCTAAAAACAGGTCATATGTCATGTTTTTGTCATCAAAGCAAACCGTACACTGGGAGGATTTCATGCCTTCTCATACTCAGGCATATAACATCGAATAGAGCATAAACATGAGATAAAAAACACTTCAATCTGTTCTCGTGGCCAATGGCAACACCATTGGTTTGATACAGAGCAACCACCAAAGTTTACAGTATTTATCACTGTGAAGCTTCATGTCATTTTTATTTAATCTTAATTTTCCCTCTCAAATCAGGTGCCTACTTATTTTATAATAACCTGTGGTGGAAGAAGTATTCAGATCTTCTACTTGGTAAGTATAAGTAGCAGTATCCCACTGTGAAAATACTTTCTTACCCTACAAGTCCTGCATTCAAATGTTGCTTGTCATGGGGAATGTCCCTTTTAAGAGTGTGTGTGTGTGTATATATACGTATATATACATATATATATATATATATATATATATATAGAGGGCTGTCAATCAATTCAAATATTCAATTGTGATGAATCGCACATTTTTTATCTGTTAAAATGTACCTTAAAGAAAGATTTGTCAAGTATTTAATACTCTTAACATGGGAGTGGGCAAATGTGCTTGTTTTATGAAAATATATGTATATATGTATTATTGGAAATCAGTTAACAACACAAAACATTGACAGATATTATCCAGAAACCCTCACATACGACGGAGTATTAGGGCCACATTTAGGGAAAAGAAAAATCTGAGATTTTGAGAATAAAGTCATAATATTTCCAGAAAAAAAAGTTTAAAAATATTACGAGAATAAAATCATAACTTTACGAGAAAAAAGTAATTTCCTCCTCCATAAAAGAGTAAATTTCCCCAGCAGGTCTGTGTGGTTCTTTCTTTGGATTAAAGGCAGTTTCTTGAACAATCTTTTCATTACTGATACTGATACTGATGATAATATGGTGCTGATGTGCCAAAAGATAAAGTATTTTGTTATTTATGAAACCTAAACTAAAGTATAACTTCACAAGATGCTCCACGTTCCTCATTTTCACGCAGGCAGCACACTGCTCTATTACCCCTCTAAAATAACACATAAAATTACTACTTTATGATATTATGACTTTATTCTCATAATATTATGACTTTTTTTCTCGTACACTTATGACTTTATTCTCGAAATATTATGACTTTATTCTCAAAATCTCAGATCATTTTTTTCCTCAATGTGGCCCTAAAGCTTGTTGTACTCACAGGTACTGCATTTAGCATAAAAATATGCTCAAATCATAACATGGCAAACTGCAGCCCAACAGGCAACAACAGCTGTCAGTGTGTCAGTGTGCTGACTTGACTATGACTTGCCCCAAACTGCATGTGATTATCATAAAGTGGGCATGTCTGTAAAGGGGAGACTCGTGGGTACCCATAGAACACATTTACATTCACATATCTTGAGGTCAGAGGTCAAGGGACCCCTTTGAAAACGGCCAAGACAGTTTTTTCCTCGACAGAATTTAGCGAAAATTTGGAGCATTATTTAGCCTCCTTCACGACAAACTAGTACGACATGGTTGGTACCGATGGATCCCTTAAAGATCGATTGCGTTAATGTGTTAAAGAAATAAGTGGCGTTAAAACAAATTTGCATTAATGCGATATTACATGTTAACTTTGACAGCCCTAATATATATATTGCATTAACGTGTAAGGAGCAATGTGATGTGTTAATGTCGATGTTGAGTTGGAGGTAATTTCAAGTATTTTATATACTTGTGGTTCGTTTAATAATTATTTTATAAAATGATCATTATTGTTTTGTATCTAAAATCTGCATCTGTAGTAAATAACTAGTAAATGGAGCTGTCAAATGATTGTAGTGGAGTAACCAGGTTCTTAATGAAATGCCTCTGCAGCAGATTTCAAACACCTCATACTGCTTATATAAAAGTTGTTGTTGTTTTGGATTTAAGCACAAGTAAGCTACAACATTTGGATAAGACATGACCAAGAGTAAACCGGGACCCGGGCCTCTGCAGGGTCCCGGTGTCTCCGGGGCTCCGAGCCCTCAGGGGCAGGAGTCTGAAAGGGAAAGCTGGGGAGGAGAGACTCCGAGGCCAGGCTAGCTAACACTTCAGCAGGGGGTCTCATCACTCTCTCCACACTTCTGCTGTCAGGGCTTTTGTTTCAGCAGCATTACTCCCTCTCAATGCCCTGCCTCCCAGGTAACTCCACTGCTGAACTGGTGCTGCTGGAGGGAGGGAGGGACAGTACACAGACTCTGCACAGCCCTCACAAAATATGCATCAACCAAATGGAGAAGAAAAACACATCAACCATATGAGGAAGACTTCCTGCTAGATTGTAAGTTATTTACCAAAATAAGACTTGAATACCAAAAATTCAATAGACTCTCATAGTAAAAAAACTGCCCACCCTCCAGGACTTGTACACCTCCAGAGTCAGGAAACATGCAGGGGGAATCTCTGCAGACCCATCACACCCTTCTCCTCTCTGGTAGGAGCTACAGAACACTGTCCACCAAAACAACCAGACACAACAACTATTTTTCCCACATGCCATCACTTTGTTAAATCAGTCAGAAAACACTATTATTTAGCACTAATCAATACATCCACTGTACCTACAAATTATAAATTATTTATATTATTTAATATACGGATGTATATATGTAAATAAACAGGCTGCATATTGTACATAAATGTGTATACATGCATATATTGTAGGCCTACATAAACCACCTACTGTGTGTATGTAAAGTATATTATTATGTTATTATTATCATGCAATATTTATTCCAGCACTTACTGCACTCTAAGTTAACAGAAACAGTTTGATCTTTAGACATTGCATGTTTTTGTCCATCTATTAATGTAAATTGCGATTTTTTTAGTTTTAAAGCTAGAGTGAAGATACTGGTATCATATAAAACTAGAAAACCTAAAGAATCCAGGGGTCCCTTGACCTCTGACCTCCAGATATGTGAATGAAAATGGGTTCTATGGGTACCCACGAGTCTCCCCTTTACAGACATGCCCACTTTATGATAATCACATGCAGTTTTGGGGCAAGTCATAGTCAAGTCAGCACACTGACACACTGACAGCTGTTGTTGCCTGTTGGGCTGCAGTTTACCATGTTATGATTTGAGCATATTTTTTTATGCTGAACGCAGTACCTGTGAGGATTTCTGGACAATATTTGTCATTGTTTTGTGTTGTTAATTGATTTGTTCAATTAAAAAAAATCATGTTCCTCTGTGTCCTCCGGTGCTCATAACGGCATCTGCAGGATTTTACAGACCGGAGGAAAACAAGCAATCAGAGCTGATCTGAGGTCTGCTGTCCATCTGCTGTCTGTGAGCCGGCTGTCAATCACTCGTGAACTCTGACCGAACGGTCAAACTAGGCAGCGCTGATCAAATATGAATCAATATTATGTTACTATAATGCCTATTTCTATCCTCAAATGTTTTCAGAATCATCTTGTAGTGCACGGTTTAGCTGTAAAATGAGAAAGTTTGTGACCCGGCAGCCATGTTGAGATCAGGTAGAGATGGCTTGAAGGAACGCCAAGTCCCAGCCAATAGGAGCGATCTCTCTCTGAAATGACCTGTGATTGGTCAAAGTCTCCCGTCACGGGCTAGAGTTTTTTAAATCCTGAAAACAGAGCAATGAGGAGGTGCAGAAGTCTAGTTTTCTCTCAGAACACTTGAATTACAATATGCTGGAAGGTAATTATGGAATTTTTGCCAAATGATGCCAAAAATATACTGCCTAATGAGGCTTTAACTATGGACAATCATGAGATTAATCGTGATTAAATATTTTAATCAATTGATGGCCCTCATATACAGTATATATATAGATATGGTATATATACATTTTGTCCTTCATGTTGCATTTTCTAAATGAAGGCTTGATGGAACATCTGACCAGAAAACAACAGCAGTTACTTCAGTGTGTACTTCAGTGTTGATTAGCGTTGTCAGCCCTCTGTAAACAGTGTAGCCTACTTACTGTATGTCAATAGCTGTGTTAGCTGGTCAGTGTGTGTCAACTTATGACTCCTGATTACTTGGAGGATTTTTTTGTTTGTTTTTTTACCAATGCTTATGCAGTTTGGTCTCTAAAATCTCCTATATTCATACTTTGTTTATTGCTGACAAATGCTGACTACAAACTTTATACGATCCATTGTGCATAAGTTACTTAAAGCAGGACTATGTAACTTTAGACAGAAGAACTAATGCTGTAACAGCCTCACTTGGTCTGGTCCAAGACCAGTAGATCATGGTGAGTAATGCTAGCTATGTTAGCAAACTTTAGATAGATATTGCTGTATAAAATGCATATTGCTGAGTCAGTTCAATGACTTTATGACTTTTCTCTACTGGTGAAAGGTTAAATAATCTAAATACATTCAGTTTGAAGCTATAGGTCCAGAGAAGTTTGAAAGACAAATGCTAAATGCTAAATAAGTAATGGTTAAATTGTACCTGTAAGGGGGAATACCTTAGTCTCAGCCCGATTCTCTTATTATGATTACATAAAGTGACCTGTGTAGGGGTTGCGCTAACTTTTAATTTAATGTAATAAAAGCCATCAAATCAAGAGACTCAATTTTAAGAATATCACCAACAAAAAGAAAAATTTACCTTACTCAACATCACAAAACGATATATTACTGTATATACTGGCAGTGCATAAACTGAAGAAGTTTCTTTAATGACACGGAATCGGGATTTAAAAAAATAATAACATACAGTATATATATATCTAAGGAGCTATAGGCATCAACAGAACAGATAATCCAACATCTGCATAATTCAGAGAAACATTATTTTGTGTTCACTTCCTCTCAGATCCGTCTCAGGTATAATAACAGGGTGCAGATTGTGTTCCATCACAGCAGAGCTACTCTAGTGTATCTGAATCCTTCACAGACCGAAGATGGATTTTAACGATGTTGTGTCTTCTGCTTTCCTTCACACCTTTCCATTTACTTCCACTGATAATTCAAATGCTTACCCCCTGGTGTCATGGCATATAGCAAAAAAACAATAACAACTCAATAAACAAAGAGGTAACATGTTGAACATTCTTGCAGGAATCACGCTGTGTTTTTTAAATGTTCTCGTTTTTTTTGTTCTAAATGTTTCTTCATTTACTCAGTAATTATCTATGCTTTAATTCTCATCAACCAAATTTGAAATACCCTGAGTAAATATGATTGTTTACCACATTTTGCTGTTTCAAGACTCTCATCAATCATTTCCAAACAATTTTCTCTTTTCTTCAAAAACAGAAACTTTTGTTCTCCCCTCAGGAGAAAGTTAAGAGTTTTGATTTTTCACATTTCACAGCTCTGATATACACCGATCAGCCATAACATTATGACCACTGACAGGTGAAGTGAATATCATTGATTATCTCGTTACTATGGCACCTGGTAGTGGGTGGGATATATTAGACATCAAGTGAGCATTTTGTCCTTGTAGTTGATGTGTTGGAAGCATAAAAAATGGGCCAGCGTAAGGATGTGAGCGACTTTGACGAGGGCCAAATAGTGATGGCTAGACGAATGGGTCAGAGCATCTCCAGAACTGCAGCTCTTGTGGTATGTTCCCGGTCTGCAGTGGTCAGGACCTACCAAAAGTGGTCCAAGGAAGGTGAACCGGCGACAGGGTCAGACCCGAGGCTCATTGATGCACGTGGGGAGCGAAGGCTGGCCCGTGTTGTCCGATCCAATAGAAGAGCTGGAGCTCAAACTGCTGAAAAAGTTAATGTTGGTTTGATAGAAAAGTGTCAGAACACACAGTGCGTCACAGTTTGTTGCGTATGAGGCTGCGTAGCTGCAGACCGGTCAGGGTGCCCCGCGCTGACCCGTGTCTACCTGCCAAAAGTGTCTACAATGGGCATAAGAGCATCAGAACTGGACCACGGAGCAATGGAAGAAGGCGGCCCGGTCTGATGAATCACGTTGTCTTTTACATCATGTGGATGGCAACGAGTTGGAGGTGTTGACTCGGCCTCCAAATTCTCCAGATCTCAATCCGATGGAGCATCTGTGGGATGTGCCGGACAAACAAGTCCGA
Source organism: Sebastes umbrosus (assembly GCF_015220745.1). Taxonomy (NCBI): domain Eukaryota; kingdom Metazoa; phylum Chordata; class Actinopteri; order Perciformes; family Sebastidae; genus Sebastes; species Sebastes umbrosus. The sequence goes on along the minus strand of NC_051278.1, from coordinate 30,542,683 downwards.
TCCACGGAGGCCCCACCTCGCAACTTCCAGGACTTAAAGGATCTGTTACTGACGGCTTGGTGCCAGATACCACAGCAGACCTTCAGAGGTCTAGTGGAGTCCATGCCTCCACGGGTCAGGGCTGTTTTGGCGGTAAAAGGGGGACCTACTCAATATTAGGCAGGTGGTCATAATGTTATGGCTGATCGGTGTATAATAGCCTACAACAATCTCCTTATATTAGGCCCCATGTTATATTATTACACTATATAAACTCACAACAGAGAGATTAGTGTTTTCTCTCTCTCTTGTTTGACATGTCAGTTGTTTCTCTAGTTCAGACTTCATATCAGCCCGATTACAGCCTAACACGGCCGTCGAAGGGTGTCGGGAACATAGTCTGTATATAAAGATGGACGACGTGTCTCCACTTCCTCCCACTGTACAGAAGTGAGGCCAAACTGAGTGTATTTAAACAGGTAGTATTAGTGTGTGAAGAAAAAACTGCTGATTCATATTTTGTTGTTGTTACACACATCAGTAAATAACTGACGCAGGTACAGGTGCAGACACACCTGCAGGTCGTGGCTGTGCTGTGAATGCTTTTTGTCTACAGTAATATATCTTGTAAGTGAAGTTTTAACAGTCGCCATCTGGTAAAAAGATTGAGTTTTTGTAACTGGTGGATTTGACCCTGATTAAGCTTTGAAGAGATGTTGTAATTTGTCTGATTTTAATTTAGTTTTTTTATTCACTGGTGTTTTTTCTTTGATCGTGTTTTATGTTGCAGGCTGTGTTTTATCAGGGGGGAGAAGCTAAAAGAGTCATTTTGCAGCACTGTTTTGATGGCAGGCCAGGCTAAATCTTGGTGTTATGATATTTCGATAGTAAAATAATTTGTGGAAAAGTTTAGATTCTTTAAAGAAGCTTATGATTGTAGTAGGGAGGGCAAAGGTTTAAAGTTTCTGTGATAATAACACATTAACGCAAATTTGTTTTAATGCCACTAATTTCTTTAACACATTAACAAAACTTGAGATTTTTAGTTTGTAGCGGGCTGTAGAGCTAAAGTGAACATACTGGTCTCATATGAAACTAGAAAACCTCAGGGACCCATCGTTACCAACCATGTCAGACTAACTTGTCCTGAAGGAGGTTAAGTAACGCTCCAAACTTCCGCTAAATTCTGTCGAAGAAAAACTGTCATGGCCGTTTTCAAAGGGGTCCCTTGACCTCTGACCTCAAGATATGTGAATGTAAATGGGTTCTATGGGTACCCACGAGTCTCCCCTTTACAGACATGCCCACTTTATGATAATCACATGCAGTTTGGGGCAAGTCATAGTCAAGTAAGCACACTGACACACTGACAGCTGTTGTTGCCTGTTGGGCTGCAGTTTGCCATGTTATGATTTGAGCATATTGTTTTATGCTAAATACAGTACCTGTGAGGGTTTCTGGACAATATCTGTCATTGTTTTGTGTCGTTAATTGATTTCCAATAATATATATATACATACATTTGCATAAAGCAGCATATTTGTCCACTCCCATGTTGATAAGAGTATTAAACACCTGACAAATCTCCCTTTAAGGTACATTTTGAACAGATAAAAAATGTGCGATTAACTTGTGATTCATCACGATATAACTTTTTTAATCGATTGGCAGCCCTTGTTTAAGATTTTGTCTGTTGTGTGTCACACTGAAGGAAAGAAAAATAAAGACACAGAGAGAGAGGCTTTGAGTTAAAACATGTCTTCAGACTGTCGCTGGCTTCTTGCTCAGGCTGTTGTCACACCTGTGGTGTGTGCTTTTCAGGTCTTCAGTAGTCTGCCAGAGCTTTTGACCAGAACCAACCCCCCTATAAACATCATCATAGTTTGGTCCTAGTCTAGCCTGTTCTCTGTGAGTGCTGGCAGAAAGGGACCCACTCAAGATTGGCAAGTTATTCCAAATCAGAGGGCTAAAGTTCAAGTGAAGTCCAGAGTGACTGGTGTTAAAGTCGAGAAATCTTTTATCATTTTTGTCCAGTTTAAAGTCATCAGTATTCACTAGTCTTCTGATATGCATTGTTGTGCCCAGATCGTCCTGATTTCATACCTGCATTATGTGTGCATACATTGGTTTGGAGAGAGAGAGAGAGAGAGAGAGAGAGAGAGAGTGAGAGAGAGAGTGCGCTGCCTGCTCCACCACCTCTCCCTCTTTCTGGGTGCAGCTTTGTGCGCCATCAAAAGGCCCTGAGCAAAGAGACATGAGCCTTAATTGTTGTGCTTTATCAGGGGGATAAAGGCGGGATGGGCATCAATTTAGGACGCCTTTATTAGACTACAAAGTGTGACAGACTGACGGAGAGATAATTGGCAGAGAGGGGAAAGGAGGACGGGATGAAAGAGGAGGAAAGGATGGAGAGACGAGGAGGAGCGGGGATGTGGATGGAGGCGTATTTGATCAGGCAGTTTACGGAGCAGAGAGAAGCAGAAGAAAACTGAAAACTGAACCAGATGAACCGGCTCCTCAGTTTGAAGCTATACCCGGATTGTTTTTGCAGGAAAGAAAATAAATCCTCCATCCATAACTAAAATCCATAATATTATCAATTTTGTGGAAAAAGTTCAATGCCCCTTTTTACACATTACAGGATCCTCTTAGTGATCATTTAAAGTTTCACATATTTCTAAAATTATTATTTACTACATTGATTTATTCAGTCGTGGACTTTTTCTGTCTAGCAGCAATATTACGGCCGTCAATCGATTAAAATATTTAATTGTGATTAATCGCATGATTGTCAATAGTTAATCGCAACTGATCGCAAATTAATGGCACATTTTTTTTTATCAAAATGTACCTTAAAGGGAGATTTGTCAAGTATCTAATATTCTTATCAACATGGAATCGGACAAATATGCTGCTTTATGCAAATGTATATATATATATTTATTATTGGAAATCAATTAACAACACAAAACAATGTCAAATATTGTCCAGAAACCCTCATAGGTACTGCATTCAGCATAAAAAAATATGCTCAAATCATAACATGGCAAACTGCAGCCCAACAGGCAACAACAGCTGTCAGTGTGTCAGTGTGCTGACTTGACTATGCCTTGCCCCAAACTGCATGTGATTATCATAAAGTGGGCATGTCTGTAAAGGGGAGACTCGTGGGTACCCATAGAACCCATTTTCATTCACATATCTTGAGGTCAGAGGTCAAGGGACCCCTTTGAAAAATGTCCCTGCCAGACTTTCCTCGCCAAAATTTAGCACAAGTTTGGAGCGTTATTTAGCCTCCTTCATGACAAGCTAGTATGACATGGTTGGTACCGATGGATTCCTTAGGTTTTCTAGTTTCATACAATGCGTTAAAGAAATTGGTGGCGTTAAAAAGAATGTGCGTTAATTATCGCGTTAACTTTGACAGCCCTATTTAATATTTAACTTGTTAAATGCTTCGTTAACAAATTAAATGTTTGCCGTACAGCTCAGATGTTTGCCAACAAAGCATCGCACTTAAATGTCTCTCCTCGACATTTTGAAGGATTTCCCGAATTTAAATGTTTGCAGAGTTAAGAGTCAGATACTTGTTGGGGTGTTATATGTGTATTTTAAGGCTTTGTGTAGTGTCAGGATGCACTCGCTGCTCAGCTTTCCTGCACGCCACAGCTTGTTAATGTGGCAGGATAATGTTGGCCTCCTTCGATTACATCTGAACTAATGTGTTTGTCTGATTATACTGTGGCAATATGAGGACTGTAAAACAAAAGCCGAGCATCATTTCCAATCTGTCCTCTACACAACACGCTAATGACATCATTTAGTTTTGATGCATGTTAAAAAAGTGCTGAAAGAAAATGTTCAAAAAAACGACTTTGTTCTGTTCCGTTCTGTTTCTACCTAGGAGGCACTAGATCAGTTGTCGGGTTCACACTCTCTGTGTTACACTGTCATTCCCACAAATCACACACACTCTAATCATCCCTGGGTTCACACACTGACGGTGCAGCCCCGCGCCCCCCCCCATCCCTCTCCTCTCCTCTCCACCCCTGACATGAATATATGAGTGTTTTTATGTGTGCAGTGAAAAGGCGCCGCTGAGTTAAGTGGCCTTGTTGTATTCTGCTCGGGCTCTAACGGCTTCCAGTGGGGGGTGTGGATGAGAGTGGTGGTGGTGGTGGAGGTGGGGGGTGGATGAAGGAGAGGCCTGCAGCACCATGCCTAATCAGCCTTTCTCGCCAGGGTCAAGACTTTCTGTCTGGGTCCGTGGTGCTCCCTGCCACCGAGGACTCGCCCATTCAAGCGCACAATGTCCCTGTCAGTCCCGACAACACTTCCTGCCTCTGCTGGCTCCAGCCCTCGCAGGGATACACAATATTTCACAGCTCCAAACAATAGCCTGTCTGCCTGCACCCACCATATGGTTACTATGGGCCACAATATTGACACACATCACTAATTATTCAAAGAGAGAGAGAGAGAGAGTGAGGGTGCTGAGGAGCTGAGGAGCTGAGGAAGGAGTCTGCCGGGCGGTTTTCTCTCTGTAATGTCATGTGAGATCTGCTTCAGGAAAGTGTGAATGCAAACACCAAGAGGAAAGAGACTAAACCCTCCGGAGTCCAGGTTGATTTTGGTTCACTAAATTTTTTTCTTTGTTTAGCATCTTTTAAACGGTCCTTCCCCACATCCATGGTATCCTCTCTTTCAGCACAGACTCAGATATAAGTGTGACTTCTCATTTTGTCAACTTAACAAAGTATAAAGCTGCCAGGAACCCAACATATATTAAAAAAATATTATACAGGTGCCTATAAAAACTTCAAAAATCTTCAGTCATAATCAATCAAAAATGTTAAAAAATATTGTTTCAATGTTCATACACATTTCTATACACTTTTACACACAAATACAGGAAAAATGTAATCATAAAATAGTCAATTTACATATAAAGTGATTTTATTCCATTTTATTTTTATTGTATTTTTTTGTATTAATTTATATCTTTCATTGAAAGAGAAGCCTATAAAACACACACACACACACACACACATATGTATATATATGTATATATATATACATATATATATAGAGCTGTCAATCGATTAACATATTCAATTGTGATTAATCACACATTTTTTATCTGTTAAAATGAACCTTAAAGGGAGATTTGTCAAGTATTTAATTTATCAACATGGGAGTGGGCAAATATGCTTGTTTTATGGAAATATATGTATATATGTATTATTGGAAATCAATTAACATTTTGAGAATAAATTCATAATAATACGAGAAAAAAGTTGTAATTTAATTAGAATAAAGTTATACTATTTCAAGAAAAAAGTTGTAATATTAATTATAATAAAAATAAAATATTTATATATATATATACTCCACCCATAAATATAATTTATGTTAAAAATAATAATAAAATGGAATAAAATCATTTTTCATAATATATGACCTCATATCATATCTCACATAAATAAATATTGTATAATATATATTGTTACTGAAAGGATTTCTTGTTTCAAAACTGCCACACTGTTTATTTGACTGCTTTTTAGTAACACAGAGAAAAAGTCCTCGAAGTTTGGGGTGTTTTTGGTTTGAAGCGAGAGAGAGAGAGAGAGAGAGAGAGAGGGAGAGAGGGAGAGAGGATGTGATCCATATTGACGGTGCTCTTTGTGAACAGGAGGACATCTGTGCTACAGTCTAGAAGCATCCAGCACACCTCTGTCCAACATATGTCTGTTCTTATTCCCACAGGAGCTTCCTAATGGCACAGGAAATAATATAAATGATGTGACCTTTGACCGCTGCCACGACGTAGAAGTTGTGGATGAAAAGAAAACCAAAGACAGAAAAGTCAAGCCCCGCTCATGTTTTACCATGAGTCACAGAGCAAAGCATAAGATTTTCCTGAAAACAAACACTTGCTGATCCTTAAAAATATAATAATAATAATAATAATATTAATATAATAATCTTCAAACCATCTGGATGAAAACATTTTTGTCCACTGCTCTATTAAAAAATACTTTAAACAATTTTCTCAAGTTACAGTTGAATTTCTTTGTCCAGGTTGCTCCACAACATCGAAGAACACCAAGAATTACAACAAAATGCAAGTGACACACACCTCATATCACCCACATTTATTTGGTAGTACTGTACATAGCAAGCAACAGTACAAACAACACAAATAATGCATCACTGTCGATGTAATGCAACATAGGAACTTGATCTGACCGTCTCTGTGCCCTGTTATGTTACAGAATACAGTAAAACAAAATACCATTGTTTGCTTTATCCTAGAAAGTCAGTTTCTTATAATTACCTGTTGTCTGCTCTACTGTGAAATTGTTCTCTGATTGTTTAATTGAGCTTCAGTGTGTTATTATGGTTTACCTAATGCTGAATATAATCTGTGAAACACACTGCACTAAAATACTTTTTCTTTTTTCATCACAGCCTTGGCAGGAGGGGGACTTGTTTTCAAATGACTAATTTTTTGTATTCAAATCTTAGAATTAGTTTCAGATCCAGTAGATTTAACAAACTTTGCATTTCCACATGTTTGGGGTCAGTAAAGTGCAGTTAAAAATAATAATAACTATTGTAATTATGTATTATGATTAGGGGCATGCTCTAGCCCACAAACTGCACCTGATACCTTTTCCACAACAAATCTAAAAGAAATATGCATTTTTAGATTGATTTCCTTCTGTACCTTCTAGGCAACCATTGTATATGTTTATTCATTGTCTGAATTATGAAATGCAGTTGCAAGTGCAGCCTGTTTACACAACTTGTATGTGTGTTCAAAAGAAGTTCATATATGATATGCCATTCTTTCACATTCAAAAACAAGATTTAAGATTTTACAACCACGTCAGCGGCTGTATTGTTCGGCTGTACTCAGGCACAGCGATGCTTCCAGCTAAATGCTAACGCCAGCGTGGCTATATGACAATGCTAACGCATTATCCGGGTAGATAAACATTGGTTTTATTTGATTTAGAGATGTTCCTTATAACTAATTTCCCTGACATTTAAACAGAAGTTCAAACTTAGACTATTCAACTGGTCAATAAGTAAGAAAACAGTCAAAACTGAGCGTAATTTAATCTATAAGGTTAAAAATTGTCCGAAAAAAATGTTGTGTATAGTAGAAGAGCCATTTGAGATTGTTAATCACATTTTTTCAATAACCAAATAAAATTTAAATGCCGCTGAAATCAATATGTCCCCAGTGTCTGCTCCGGTTGCCCGGTTAGTAATGTGTCACGAACCCGTATGGTGCAATATTTTATGAAACACAATAGGGTGGCCTAGATATTTTTTTCAAAACGACATGGTCATCTGGAATGAAGCTAAGTGGTGAGTGAGAGTGGTGTGAAAATGGTCGTCAAACGCCGCTTTGTTTCATGTACGTATCATAACAACGGCTTGTATATCCGCCGTCCTCGCTCTTCCTGTTCCCCTTTTTGAATGATGAATACAGACTACCGCCACCTGCTGGTGTAGAGAGTTATTTCATCTCACGCAGTCGCAGAACGTATGTGGTGGTTGGCCGTTGGCTGTCATCTTTGCGGTGTGTTTGAGTGCAACTTTTTGGCCAAGACACAGGCGATGTGACGCAATTGTTGACCTCCGTCGCCGCTAGTTCTTTGATGTCGGTTTGGACCTTAAGGGAAAAACGAACAGAGAACTGTACTATGTTTATTGTTACTATTAAATAAATGCCGCCTTTATGTTCTTAGTAATCTAAGCAGGTGTTCTGGTGTTTTCATTCCTCTACTCCTCCTTGAAATGTACCTACAGGTCAAGCACTTAGTGCTTATATCACTCCATAGTGTGCTAAGGAAGTGCTTACATACTATATATATAAATGAAAATGAATAGAGGCAGTGATGCCTATGGTTGACATTAGACGCAAGCGTAAGCAGGAATACACTCAGACACCTCTTCCAGTGTCTTCCCAAGAAGTCCTTTATACAACCTCAGTCTCTCCTGGCTTACTCCACCCCATGTCTCACTACCCCGGCCCTCGTAGAAGCCCCAGTCTGTCCCGGCCAGGCCGCCCCCTGAGTGGTGGGAATGTTCTCCTGTGCAGCAGGCCATGACAGGCCCATGTTGGGACAGGCCTCAGCGCTCCACTCCACAGAGCAATTGATTGACAGCCCTCACTGAGGGAGGTGGGATTCCTCATCTGTCAGTTAAAATGATGCTGGAGATGAAGATGCGATGTAAGGGATCATGGAGTCTGGTGACATGTTACGAGCCAATGTTTCCTCCTCTCCTCTCCTCTCTTCTCTTCTCCTCTCCTCTCCTCTCCTCTCCTCTCCTCCCAGGTCCTTAGCAGCTAGGTAAAGTTAGCTTGTTGGCTGGGGGTGAAGGTTGCCACAGGTCCAGATGTTCCTGAGGTTTCCGATCCCTCTCCCGGCTCACTGTGATGTGCTGTGCCACATCTGTCTGGGCAGAGGTGTGCCATATTGCTTCCCATCTGCCACATGGCACACCCATGCGCACACACACACACACACACAGAAACAGAGGCACACACATGCAGCGTGCCCAGAAACTGCCCATTTTAACCGGGGCCATAAATAGTGTAATTCATGGGTGTGAAACAGCGGGTTTTTAAGAGCGCTCAGAGGAACGGAGCGGAGCTGGAACCTTTGGCAGCTGACGGACAGATTTTCTGTTCCTGGTAGCCACATGAAACTCTGTGAACTGCACACTGAACACACTGAGACAGACAGGCGATGAAGACCTGCTGGTACAAGAAAATGAGAGTCAAAACCATCTTTGTCTTTCTCTTTCTTTCCCTTTGAATGTCTCTGTCCTTGTGCGTCTCACCATCTGTCTCCTCTCCTCTCGCTCTACAGCTCGGTCTCTCTTCCTGTCTCTCCTCCGTCCTCTTTTTGAGCCAGGGGGGCAGTATCGAAACGAATGTCACCCCTGTCCCAATGTTACTTAGGGGAAATTGACTCCTTAGCCTCGGTGCTGTTGGCGGCCATATGCTGATGTTTTCATATTCCAGAGAAATGAGGAGAGGGAGTCGTAAAGACTGCTAAAGTCAGAATTACAACCCTGGCTGCCACTGGTGAGGAGAGGGAGAGGCCCCTTCTGTCACACCTCGAGCGCTGTTAAAGCCCCAATCCCTCAGTCCTAGAAAGTGCCATGGGCTTCTGAAGTACCACATTAACACTGGCTTCTCACCGAAAGTTAGACACTTTTTTACATTGCTCCATTGGCAGGCGATTGGGTCTAATTCATGGCTTGCGAGGCAGCATGTTTAGCTTCTCGTTCTTATTAAACATTCACAACCGGGCGGAGGACGAGGCGCGGTTTAGTTGCTCTGCTGATTGTGGCTTTAGGAGACATCACTGTCTTCCTCAGCGCGGACCGTAGAGCTATAGGCAGCGTTTCCAGCTTATCTATATTTCATGCTTTTATCTGCTCTCAGCGTTTAATTAGGCAGTTAGCAGCTCGTTAAATTCTATTGAGAGCAAACTTTTACCTCGTTGCAAAGTTGTGCTGATGTTGAGCTTTTCCAGGCGATGGGAGGATTTTTGATTACCTTGCATCCACGGTGTCATAAGTTAGTAGTGAGTTATGCGGTCTTTGTGGTTTAGCACCTCATCTTTTTCAGGGAGAATATTCTCCTCTGACATTTTTTTCTTCTTATTGAGACAGATGGAGGAATAAATAGTTATTAAACTGGCGTCTCTAGTACAGCAAGCAAGAATTTAGCAATTATTAAACCAACAATAACTGATTGTTTGGCCACTTGGGGGCAGCAGAAATATGCTGTGGACCCAACACTGACAAATTATTATTATTATTTTTAAGGTTGTATGGTAAAATTGTTAGCAAACAGTTGATTATTTACTAGGGCTGTCAGATGTAACGCGATAATAACGCGTTAATGCAAATTTGTTTTAACGCCACTAATTTCTGTAACGCAACTTGCGATTTTTAGGTTGTAGAGGCTAAATACTGCTTCAAACTTGCGCTAAATTTTGTCGAGGAAAAACTGACATGGCCATTTTCAAAGGGGTCCCTTGACCTATGACCTCAAGATATGTGAATGAAAATGGGTTCTCTGGGTACCCATGAGTCTCCCCTTTACAGACATAATAAATATATACATACATTTGCATAAAGCAGCATATTTCCCCACTCCCATGTTGATGAGTATTAAATACTTGACAAATCTCCCTTTAAGGTACATTTTGAACAGATAAAAAATGTGCGATTAATTTGCTATTAATCATGATTAGCTATGGACAATCATGCAATTAATTGTGATTAAATATTTTAGTTGATTGACATCCTTACAATTTACACATTCACTTGACAAGGAGCAACGTTAGTATTAATTTGCGTTTGTATCCACCTGATAAATGTATGTCCAATATTTCTTCTCCTTCTAGTTCTGCTTTTGGTCTCCACCAACTCAGGGAAATATCTGGCTCTTTAGCAGCTAAATACACCACTATGTTCACAACTAGTTGCTAACTTTGCCTACAGTTTGGTTCAGGACAGGGTTGGTACAGTGGGTTTATCAGAGTTTTTTCCACTAAAAACAGCTGCCTGCCTGCTGAGGCCAAAAACGATGCAATGAGAACGAGAATGAGAGAGTGAACCAAAACAGTAAAAACCTTCCTAAGTAGTTTCCTTGCCTAAACCTAACTAAGTCGATCTTTTCCTTAACCTAACTAAGTAGTTTTTGTCATGTAACTTCTGTACTGAAGTTATGCCACTTCCGGTGTGGTGTAACTTAACTATGATCTTTCCTTAACCTTACTAAGTTGTTTTTGTCCCCTAACTTCCGTACTTAAATTACGCTACTTCTCATGTGGCGTAACTTAACTATGATCTTTCCTAAACCTAACTAAGTAGTTTTCTCACCTAAACCTAACCAAGTCAATCTTTTCCTCAACCTAACTAAGTCGTTTTTGTCATGTAACTTCTGTACTTCAATTACGCTACTTCCCTTGTGGCGTAACTTAACTACGATCTTTCCTAAACCTAACTAAGTAGTTTCCTCACCTAAATCTAACCAAGTCGATCTTTTCCTTAACCTAACTAAGTCGTTTTTGTCCCGTAACTTCCGTACTTAAATTACGCTTCTTCTGGTGTGTTTCCTGTTAAGATGGGAGTTTATTTTGAAAAGACTGGAGCGGCAATTGACGCTGGACATTCGTAGGAAAACGCACAAAAAAGGAGGAATAACTTTTCGTAAGATATACAAACTGTTGTCCGTGTAATATGTTGCAGTTGCATGTGCCATAAGTTTGTAGTTTAAAGTACCTGGTTTTCAACTCTTGTCCAGGGAGCAGGTAGTTATTCTGGGTTTGGTGTCCTTTCTTTGCTTTGGTGTTATGGGCCACTGTTAGCAGACGGACTTCCAAACCAAATTGCCAACCTGCTGCTCATAACGAAATGACAAAAATGACATGTGTTGACCTCTGGTACAGCAGAGAGAGAGAGAGAGAGAGAGAGAGACATGCTTTGCCTCGTTCCACGACTCGGCCTGCAACAACTTTCCAACGTGAGGCCCGTCAGTGGACCTGCGGGTCCCATGTGAGCCAATCAGGGCTGTTATGTAAGTGTAGGGTGTTTGAAAATGGCTGCGGCCGGCCACTCAGATATGGCTTGTTGCTGATAATCGGTGGCGTGGCGTGGTGCGGCGTGCGGCTGACAGATGCCTGCTCCAGCTGGTACAGGGGGGGTTTATCGCCCGGTTGGAACGCGGGTCCTCACACCCCTCCACTGTGCTGGCCACCGTCGCCGTGTTTAATGAGTCACGAATTGCCTGTTTGTCTTCTGCTCCCTGCTGTTTCTGCACTCCCGCTTCCAGAACAATCCCTGAAACACATGCTGCTGCGCTCCGCAGAGCAGCCAGACAGGCAGGCTCAGCCAAACTGTTGTAAAGAACAAAGTTGTCATTTTTTATTTCTTCCTTTTTTGTCATTTTTTTTCTTCTTGGGTGTTCATCTAAGAGAGGGATGGCTTGTTCTGTAATAAAGCTGCCTTTTCAGATGCTGTGCCTGACCTCGCCAATATGGCTACCCCGAGAAACCAGTGCCCATTTGAAGCCCCTGACAAACACATAAATGGCTCTATAATTGGGCCGCTTTGTTGTGCGAGGTGCTGGCTTGCCTGAAAGTGCCGTTGAACACTTTGTGGTAAATGGAGTTACATTATGACAACACATGGCAGTTGCTAAAGGAGCAGAAACTGGCACACTGATAAAACATAAGCAGGTGGTGTTGACACAGAAATGGGTTGTTTTAAGTCACTAGAAAAACCACAATTTGAAAAAAAAAAGAAAGTTTTCTGCGACAGCTAAGCAGATCACATATTCATCCCCAGGCCAGCGACAGAGCTGTGTGACTCGGCAAGAGAGGAAGGATCTGCAGTCCAAGTAAACAGAGACGCTTGGATGACCATCAAATGGACCAGAGCATGCACACACACACACACACACTCACACGTACACACTCACAGAAGGGGTGTTTGTAGCCCGTGTTAGGGGATGTTCTGCAAGCTGCCCAGAGCTTTGCCTTAATCTCACCTGTTTAATCTGCAAGGTTGGGCGACAGCTTCTGTAACAGGAACAGGTGGCTCAAACAGCTGCTGCTGGACAAACTTAGAGAGGCCGTTCTGGAAAAGTTGATGAAAGCCCCGATCGGATTTTTTGAGCATATTAATTGGAAATTTATACTTTTATAATCTTGAGGAGAAATACTTTGATGGGAAAGAAACTTTTCACGCTTTTCTAAGTAACCCACCATGGGTCTTTTTTTAAAAAAAGTTTCATTATAATAGAATACATTTACAAACTGGGCTGTGAATTAGCTATCCACTTGTTAAAGTTACCTGTGCCGTTGAATATATGCAAAACATCTACACCCCAAAATTCCACTTGCGTAAGACACACACAGACTCAGAATATCTGATGATCAGAAGAAGTGAGAACTATCCGTGGAATCTTGGCAGCGTCCGGATTCGGCCCAGTGCCGTGAAATCCTCATTCGGCGGGGCTGCTCTTTGTGGCCGGCTCTGGGTTCTCGGAGTGGCATTCTTCTCATTGTACAGGTCACCGAGACAGAGGCGGCCGGCCTGAAAAGATCCTCGGTGGGGGGAAACAATGGCTTAAGGCAGCCCATAAATGTCTCCTGTTCGGCTTCGGCCCATTGACTCTTTGCCTCCCTGCCAAGCAGGGCCCTGTCAGACCAGCCCCTCTCTCTAACAGCTTAATTAGCAGAAAGAACAACAATGTCGGAGCCTGTTTCGACTGAAATAAAAACAAGAAAAGACCCAAAAGCTGCTCTCTCCGCCTCTCATTGTCTCCGTGCGGCCTGTGATAACAGAGCTCTGACTTTTCTGTTCAACTTAGTACAAATAAAACAACATTCCTACACTGTTCCATGAGGAGCATGACGACCGACTGATGGACCAGCAAAGGGGGGGTTCTCCACTCTGGTTGTGTGGTTTAAAAAGGCTGTTTCTGATTTATTATTGTGCTCTTATGCTATAACTTTGACACAATATGTTAGCATTGGAGTGTCGATATGAAAGTAGTGTGAACTCTTTGATGACCAGAGGCGCAGAGAGATAACCTCCACATTCCAGAGGGGTGAATCCCTTTATTGAAAAACTGTCCGTCTGAAGGCTTTGCTCCGAGCTCAATATGATTTTCATTTTTCATGATAATGATGATGGCGATGATGATAATGCAGTTTGCATTGTAATGCTAATGTGAGTTCCTGGTGTCGCAGGGAGACCGTGCGAGGAGACGCTGCACTGGCGTCCACCACGCTGGCTTTGAACCTCCTTTCGCCCTTCGATGTCTGACTGACTGATGGATCGTGTCTGACTGAAACCCTGTGTCGGTCTTTCACTTTGTCCTCCTACTTACATGTTTCTGTCAATCAGTTGGTTTGTCTGCCTTTTAGTCTCTCTCCTCCCTAGTGCATTTACAATTATGTTTCATCTTCACGTCTCCTCTTTCTATGTCTGCACACTTGCTTATCTGGTAGGGCTGGGACACACCTATCTCCCGATTCAATACTATCACGATACTTGGGTGCGATTCGATATTACGATTTGTTATGATTTTTATTACATTTTTTAACACTGGACCATGGGGAAAAGTTGAATCATACACTTCTAGGGACTTTTACTTCGGAAAATATCTAAACTGATACAGTAAAAATGTTTGATTTTCAGCATGTATGTAGTCAGAGATGTCCATATAGTCAAAATATAGACAGAGTCAAATATATCAGTCGTTCAGTCAGGCATTATTTATGAACTTTTTCCAGCAACCAAAAAAATCCAACAATAAAGACATTTCCCTCACAAATTAGTGGTACTTTTTTTTTATTTATAAGGGACATGTAATGCTTTATACTTCTGGTGAATATAATCCAATCAATCCTATTTCCATATATGTATTTTGTATATACAATTCCCTTTGTTAACACCTTATTTTGAAAAACGGACGTAGTCCCACGTGTATACTTCTGCTAACTTCTCCAAGTCCGTCTCTAGCTCTCCCGTCAGCTCCGTTTTCTTTATCCATCCATGGTCAGCTCCATCGGGGTGTTTGAATGCATTTAACATAAATGTCAGTATATGGTTGCTCTACAGTTGTAGCGTCGACCAATTTGACCACGGAGATGAGAGTGACGGCCAGCTTGACCACATGTTACCGCGATACGATAAAGTTTCTCGTCCGTGACAGAGTTAGCATGCAGCTTTAGCCATGATGTCTAGCTCTGCTTTTCCTGCCAAAGTGTTTCCATCCTTTACTGGATGTGTAGTGTTTACCAGTTTGGATTTAACATGTGAGGGTGCCGGTCAGCTGCGATCTGTTTTGGTTGACGGATACGGAACGGATATGATGTCACGTTACTCAGACTACAACAATAAAAGCGGTAACTTCCTTTTACCTCTGCATAGACTCAAATAAAGTAAATATATTGATTCTGGTATTAAAGAAATTGATTTCAAAATTGTAAAAAAAAAAGATTGTCTATTGTCAGATACCTGAACGTGGCCCTCTTCATACCTCTAGATTTTTTTTATCTGCCTTACCCATTAATCTCCCTTGTCTGTTTGTGCTCCATCTTTCCATATCTCCCCGCTGTCATTCTTTGTTTTGTTTCTTTTATTTGCGGTTCACATCAAACACTGGCACCAGATTGATTCTCATGTGAACAAGGCTGCAGTGGGGGTGCAGGGACCTCTTCCCCGGGCTTTGAAGCTCCTTCCCATCCTGTGGACCCCCCCACCCCACCCCAACACACACACACACACACACACACACACACCCTCTTTTCCCTTCCCACTCCCACCCCTGTCCTCTGTGGTAAATTTCAAAACACATCGACACAATTACACAATTTCTCTTATTACATTAAGCAGAAAAAGCAGGCCCAAGAGATTTATCTGGCTACACTGCTGTGTGCAGGACATCAGAGTTGTGCTTAGTGGTGCAAGAAAATATTAATACACTTGAGTATCCAATATTATGTTTTATGATACTACATCGATTGTCAAAAACACTGTATTGATTTTTAATTAATACTTTACATGCAAGGATTCGTGAAAGACGAAGTGGCTCAGACTGCACAAAAAATACTGCTATGATGTTGGATCTTTTTTTCACTCAGATTCAATGCATATGGTGGTGTGTTCTTCATACCATGACAGTTTTCCAAAGATTAGGTTTAAAAAAAAAATCCCTATATATCACTTACAGTATTTCAATATAATCGTAATCCGTATCATGATTAGGGCTGGGTATTGGTACTCCATACCTTTAAGGTGTTGGAAATAACCCAGAACCAAGTAGTATTGAAACTTCTCCAGTCAAACGATACCTGCAACATACAGATTTACAGTATCTATCAATCAGCACTCATGAACCTTTTTCCTCTGTCTATCTACAGTAGGCTACCCATTTATCATATATTAGACTACATTGTGCTATCTAATATGATAATATAGGCTACATTTACAAAAGAATTAGAAACTTCTGAAGACTGAAATGTATATTTCACTCTCTCCACCATCCCAGCAAAGATTTGCTTCATATAGTAGGCCTGCGTAAGTTTTCCAGCTGGGCATGTGGCAACTGTTGGATAATGTAAGAGCTTGTCCAAATGTAATAAAATGAGTTTATATTTCATGAAAACTAGGACTGGGTTTGTTACTTTTGTTGTTTTTTCAGTTACAGCGACCTGTGACAACTGCGTCACGACTGTGGAACAAAATAGATTTATCTTGCCCCGGTTGTTAGTGACCCTGGTCCGTGCCATTCACATTGAAATCGACGAGAAGATGCAATGCACATGATAGAACATAGATTGGCCTACTTGCCTGTAAATGGTAAATGAAGTAGTGTATAGTCCCCTGTGTGTTTCCATGCTAGAACTGCTTTTCCACATGCAGCTCAGGTTCAGACATGTTTATCTTGATCTTCATCAGTGTTTCAGAGTCAAGGTATGTTAACGTAAACCCACTCAGGTGAAGTTCAGCCCTGGAACAGCCTTGTGCGTCATTGCGGAACTGTTGTCAACTGTGTGAAGACGTACAACCCACATAACTTATTTTTTTTAACAGCAAGGCCCTTTGAGTCAATAATTGGATGTGCCAGAATTTTCTTCAGCTGAACAAAGACAAAACTGAGGTCGTACTTTTTGGAGCCAAAAAGGAAAGATTAAAGGTTAGTGCTCACCTACAATCTGTGATGTTAAAAAGCTCGGACCAAGCCAGAAATCTTGGTATAGTCATGGACTCTGACCTGAGCTTTAACAGCCATATTAAGACAATTACAAAGACAGCCTACTATCACCTGAAGAATATAGCAAGAATTAGAGGACTGATGTCTCAGCAGGATTTGGAAAAACTAGTCCATGCATTTATCTTCAGCCGACTTGACTACTGTAACGGCGTCTTTACTGGTCTTACTAAAAAATTCATCAGACAGCTGCAGCTGATTCAGAACCTGCTGCTAGAGTCCTCACTAAGACCAAGAAAGTGGATCACATCAGTCCAGTTCTGAAGTCTCTACACTGGCTGCCTGTCTCTCAGAGAACTGATTTCAAAATACTCCTGAATATATTTCTGATCTTCTGCTATGTTATGAACCATCCAGACCTCTCAGGTCATCTGGATCAGGTCTGCTTAGTGTCCCCAGAGTCAGACCTAAACATGCAGAAGCAGTGTTCAGTTTTTATGCACCAAATATTTGGAACAAGCTCCTGCAGGACCGGCTCCAACTCTGAGTTCTTTTAAATCAAAGCTTCAAACTTTCCTGTTTGCTGCTGCCTTTTATTAAACCAAATAATTATCTTACACTTCACTAGAACTTTTACTCTTGTGAGTTATATTCTATCCTAGCTTTTATTTGTAGCTTGTTTTTATTTTCTAATCTTTAATGTTTTTATAACTGTTTTAATTATGTCTTAATGTTCTTTTGCACTTTGTCGCAATGTTCTTGAATGTTTATGTAAAGCACTTTGAATTGCCCTGTTGCTGAAATGTGCTCTACAAATAAAGCTGCCTTGCCTTGCCTTGCCTCATGTATGTGTTTAATATAGCATCCATGGACTCTCTGGACTTAGTGAGCCCTTACCTGTTCAAGCACAGAAAGAGGAACTTTTTGGTCCAGGATGAATTGCGACCGGCGGACCTTGATGCTCTGCAGCATTTTGAGACCCGTCCTACTGATATCTTCCTCATCACATACCTTAAGTCAGGTCAGTTGCTTGCTATAATTTGTCACAAAGATCAGCACCTTTACAGCTTCTTTATCACACAACTGATTATAAGCATTGATTCTATTAGGCATGAGGGAATGAAATGAATGAAAATACTACACAATATGCATGCTTTGAAAAATCGTCATCAGTAATGTAAAATATATACATTCTACCATTGAAACTAAATGGGATTCTAATTAGGGATAATGGATTCAAAATAATACATAAATTTTCATAGACTTTAAACATTTTCATTCATTCATTATCATTTTCTATTCGAATCTTCACATCTTTTACTGCCTTGTCTTTGACTCAATTCTAGTGTCTTCTTAGGAGAATAGTAACTGTAATTCACAATATATTCATTGCAGAGGTAGTACATTTTTCAACCCTGAGCAAGACAGGTGACATCCAGTGAACATTCCCCGCTGCTCGTAAAGCTCATCGCTGTGAGAGCATGAGAATAAATAAATGTAGTAATTGGAAGTGGCTCATATGACTGTATCAATCTTTTTTATAAACTCCTCCCTTCTCCAGTGGAAATGACGCCTTTGGATAAAGCACAATTTGCATTAAATTGACTGCAACATGCAGCAACACTTTAGTTTTTAAGCTGAAGAAAGTTCAGGTCAGGTTAAAGGTGGGGGAGGCAGGTAATTCCATAATAACTTTCAGTATATTGTATTTCAATTGGTAGCCAAGGGTATAGGCAGTTTTCTGGAAAGAAAAAAACAAACAAAAAAACACCAGAATTTGGAAATACAGCCCTCATCCTGCAGCTTTCCTCTCCTGTTTCTCTCCTAAACCCCTCCCACCAGACGAGCAGGGAGTTACATACGGTAACCATTAGTCATTCATTTCAATCGTCATTGTTCTCACAGTAACCAATACTAGTACTAGTCATTCATTTAGAAAATAATCCTGATCATCATTGTGGTACTGATGACGTCATATAGCGTAAATTCTATGAGAATAACCATCCTGTCTTCTTTGCAAACCTGTGGGACTGTAAAGACCTTTGAGATGGCGTGTGATTCAAGGCTCTAGCGAGCTACAATATCGGCAAAGACATGGAGAGAGGATGTTGCTAATAGTTCAGCTTTCTACTAACTGTAGCCATCACAGATACGCCTCAGCGCGTCCTCACTCTGAAATGACCTGTGATTGGTCAAAGTCTCCCGTCACGGGCTAGATTTTCTAAAGCCTGAAAACAGAGCCATGAGGAGGTGCAGAAGTCTAGTTATCTCTCAGAAAACTTGAAATACAATATGCTGAAAGGTTATTATGGAGTGTTTGCCCAATGATGCTAAAAATATACTGCCTAAACCCGCTTTAACACAGTTTGTTCTCATTCCTAGGGCGTTAAATACTGAGGCTTTGTCACGACTGTTGGCGTTAGGTCCCGCCGCACACGGCACCCTTTAGTGCCGGTATGAAACAGTTTGTGTCCCGTGTGTCACGTTACAATTAACTGTTTGTTTGTGTCCCGTGTTCACAACATTCAGAGTCATTTTCACTTTTCGTAGTAGTTTTAAGCTCAACCAAGTATTTTTTTCCTAAGCTTAACTATTGTGGTTTTGTTGCCTAATCCCTTGGCCAGACGCCCCAAGGGACATAACAAAGGGGCTGTATGTGACGAGTTGGAATGAGATCGTGTTGGTTAACCATGCACACCCGAACTATTTCCCAATTGTAAACCCACGTAAATTATAAGCAGGTTTTGAGCATGTAGAATGTTCATACAAGAAAAAGGAAGTAATTGCCACAGAACGACACATATAAACATGTTTATATGCAGGATGACATCTTTTGTCAGCGCCATCCAAAACTGTCATAAAACATTGTTAAGAAATCACAGTGATTAGATGAGCTGGTTTGCGTTTGTTTATCAGTAACTTCTAGGGCCTTCAGTCATTTTCAAAGGAGTGGCCAAAATGTTTTCTGATGCAACTCCCGTTAAAGGATTAGTTCACTGTTTATCAACCATTTTGAATGATGTCATGTTATTTACACTCAGCTGCCAGTTTATTAGATACATCCAGCTACAGTAAACCTAATGCGGTTGAATCCAACAGTCCTGCAACAAACTGTCATGAAGGTTATAATTACTTTTAATATATTTTCACCGGCGTTGGTCTGTTTGTTGGTTTGTCCGTTTGAAGGATTACTCCAAAAGTCCACAATGGATTTGAATGACATTTTTTGGAGTGGTGGGGTGTGGCACAATGAACAATCCATTTGATTTTGGTGGCAATCCGGATCATGATCTGGATTCAGGATTTGTTTTTAAATAACTCCTTTCAGACTGTGCATTAACACCACAGGCTTTAGGACATGCGCAGTGTAACTGATGACACGTTCATGACCTGTCACCCTGCCTCTTTCCTTCTACCTGCGAGAGGGACAGTCCAGTTTGAATGTGTTTTACGATGCTCCGCTACGTACAGCTGATCTCAACATAAACAAAAATACACGTGGATGATGGCGCAAGCTGAACGGAGAGGGGGGGGGCAATCGTAATTGGCTAGCTTGGTGGAGGTCTGTGCTCTCCGAGTGCCATTCTAGTGTTCAGTTTGAAACTGTTTTAAAGAGGTGTTAATTACCAGCCGCTACAGCAACGCTGGTATTGTTTTCGCCTTGTGTGTGTGAGTCATCATGGCTAAATGTGGTCCTGGAGACACCTACTGTAGGGGGAACTACCACAGAGGCATTTTTGAGTACTTTGAGTGTTTATATTTCAGTCTGTCTGGACAGATATCGTCACTGCAACAGCATCACAAGATGCAGTCACGAAACTTTACAGATGTGTGCTTGAGATCAAAATGACGGCTGAGTTAGAAGATAGGCGTGGACCAAGCAAAGGGGCAACTGAACCCTCACTTTACGCCCCTGGTCTGATTTGGTGTCACAAAGCTTTACAGGTGTTTAGTTGAGATCAAACTGAAGGCCAAGGCCGAAGATGGGTGTGGTCCATAGGTAAGGGGCCATTGGCCCCCTCATTATACACCCCTGGCTCGATTTGGCGTTGCGGGTGGTGTGATCCCATCGTAAGATGGTCTCTTGTTCAACTTTATGATCGTTCTGGAGTATGTAGTGTGCTGTTGCGTTATACTGACAGGTGTTTCTATTATTTTGTCCACCACATTTATATCAGTGAGGTATGCTAAATAACAGAAACAGTTTGGTCTGGTCTGGTCTGGTCTGGTATGGCCTTACTCTTCACTACTAAATACTTTGTATTTGAAACATCCTCTTTTTTATGTGACTCTGCAGGCACAGCATGGATGCAGCAGGTCCTGGTCCAGATCATGGATGCTGCACACCCTGACTTGGCAGAAAATGCCACCAATAGGGCACGAATTCCTTGGCTGGAGGAGAGAACCGCAGACAATCCTTTACGAGAAAGGCCAGATCCTCGGATCTTTGGCTCGCATCTCGCCCCCGACATGTTGCCCCAGGGAGTGAAAGCCAAACAACTCAAGGTAATTTACAATTTGCAATATTCAAGCTATCAATTCAAGCATCCATCTGTGGCCAGATTCACAAAATACATTTATACGTTAATATTTTGTTTTCCTTTAGGTTGTGTATGTTTGGAGGAACCCCAAGGATATCCTGGTGTCCCTTTATCACTTTGCCCACAGTTGGGTGATGTTGGAAACACCTCAGAGCTTTGATGATTTCTTTCAGCAGTTCCTGGATGGTAATGGTAGGTTCAGAACTATGGACTTTGTTAAGTTTTGTAAAACTGTAACTATAACTGTTTCACAACTATGTTTTCGCATATATATGTGTAGGATCGCCTGATTTTATTGTAATATACAACAAAGACTTGATATTTGAAATGAGGTATTTCACTTTTCAAAGAAAACATATATTTGTTAATCTCACTTTATTTTTGTGAGGTTGGTAGTATTTATTTAGGTTTAAGGATGCAAACTAACCACAAACAATACCAGCAAGTCTCACTCACCTTTTGTGTTTTATTTTCATATCTTTTGTCCAACAGTTTACATGGGATCATGGTTTGATCACGTGCAAGAATATCACGCAGCACGACACCAACTGAACATCAATTTTGTGCAGTATGAGAACATGTTGAAGGTTGGAAATCATCTTTTCATCCGTTGTATGTTTAATAGAATATTTGACCATGATAAGAATATATAAATTAGTTGAGTATTGCATCACGCCTGAGAACCGACGACGTTCAAACACTTGAATGATTCTTGCAGATTTTAGATTTAGAGGGGTGTTCCTGTTGAATAATATACAAACATATTACATATATATTAAAACAATCATAAACATCTGTGATTAACAGGACCTCAGAGGGGAAGTTGTGAAGCTTTGTGCTTTCCTGGGAAAAAAGTTGACAGATGAAGCCATTGATCATGTTGTGGAGACGTCCACCTTCAAAAACATGAAGGCCAACCCCAAAGCAAACTACAAGGACTTCGATAAAACCAACCGCTACGTGAAGGAAACCATGCGCAAAGGTTTGTCTCCTCGATTTTTTGTCATTTACAGAGAAAATAAAAGATTTTTAATGGCGGGAAAGAAATAAGCAGCAGACACAGTACAGACAGGCACATCTCTGACTTTTTCTGTGTCAACAGGTAAAGCAGGTGACTGGAAGAATTTCTTCACAGTGGCCCAGAATGAACATTTTGACGGGGTGTTCAAGGAGAAGGCGGGCAACTTGCCTCTGACCTGCACCTGGGAGATAAAACAGTAGCTCCTCTTAAATTCAGCTCAGCCCTTAACTGGAGAGAGTCTCCCTCAACATGGCCTGACAGTCACAAAAACAGTGATTCACTCCCTCAGTGATGAACAGTCCCTATGAAAACTGTCCATGTGAAAATATGCATTGCTGTAATTTGGGTGAACTGACCCTTTAAATAAAGATATTGTGCTCATTTTCAGGTTCATGCTTGTATTTTTGGTTTCTACTAAAAGATGTTTAAATGATTTAATGTTCAAACAACACATTCTTTTTCTCATACTGTCTGTCTGACAACGGAATTACGTTGCTAGGAAACAGCTTGGGTCCATGTTTACTTCCTGTCAGCTGATGTCATTCACATACATTGATACTTTCACAGTATTTATATATCACTTAAATCTGCGATATGATATAAAAGACATGAAATTCTCACTTTTTACAATATGGGACCTTTAACACAAAGCAGAAATAAACGATCAACTAGAATGGCACTCGGAGAGCGCAGACCTCCGTCAAGGTGCCTGGCTTTAAAAACAGATCAGAGCTCACAGCTGGTGGTACCGTGAGCTGGTCGGCTTATTATTAACACGGTGTGTTTCCGTGTAACGTGTCGGCGGATGCCTCTCTCATTCAGCAGCCTTGTTGTGTCTGTATAATGTTACACTACGTTGTCTGTCATCCCGTCATCTACCGCTTTTTTCTTTCTCACTGCGGACGGCCAGCAGCTCTTGCCACTCCTTGATGTCTCGCCACACATCCACACACGTATCCCTCTGCTCTCAGAAGAAGGAAGGAGGCGTGGTCAGGCGTCATCAACGCGTCATCAGTCACACTGCGCATATGTTATATACCCTGTGGTCTTAATGCTCAGGCTGATCGGAATCCTTAAAAATATTCCTGAATCCGGATCGTGATCTGGATCGCCACCAAAATCGAATGGGTTGTTCATTGTGCCACACCACACCCTTCCAAAAGATTTCATTCAAATCCATCACAAACTTTTGGAGTAATCCTGCTAACAGACAAACCAACGCCGGTGAAAACATAACCGGCGGAGACCTTTGGCCTTGGCGAAGGTAATTAACTAGTAAGTAGTAGTAATAGATCATGATAGTAGTGTGTGTGCAGGGCCACAATCCAGTGTGTCTCCTATTATTTAAAGCACTTAATACTTGTACTACATTAATGTTTTAACCATTTATTTTCTGTAACTGCTGCATCTTTGTTTGCTTCCATTTTTCCTGTCACTGAAGAGTTCAAGTTTGTCGTCACAGTTTTGAGTTCAAAGAAGTTGAAGATGAACATAAGCTTTATATATGCATGGTCATTGTGTTGATTTTTTCACCTCTTGTCTAGCCAGGGCTTTGATGACCCGTCAATAAATCCACCGGAAACAAGTGATGTTGTGACTCTTTTTTTCAATTGGACGGTCAAGCATGAAGTTCAGCCCTGGGACAGCCTTGTGCCTCACTGCGCCGGTATTGTCAATTTCCTGACTGCGTGAAGACGTACAACCCACATAACTTATTTTTTTAACAGCAAGGCCCTTTGAGAGCGTCCGGGGCTGAACCATATTTAACCTTTCTGTGTCAGACCACCCGCTAGTGGCTGGGCCTCTGGCGGCCCATTCACCACCCCCACTGGCACCGACAAGCTAGCAGAATATGATATAGAGCCGGAGCTGCCGACGAACAGCACAATTTATTCCCCACAAAACGCAAACATCTTTAGAAGATGTGTTGTGCGCTGCCTCACAAAGGCTCTGTAGGCCACAATGCCACAGCAGCAGTATAAATTACCTTCAGTTTGAGGTGGTGGGTTTTATGTCTAGTTCCCATGATAAAAAAAAACACTTTTTCCCAGGTTATATCACACACGCTTTGTGAGTAGGGAGGCAGGAGCTATCATTGATTTTGTCAATTTTGGATATGTTTAGTTTGGGTAGAAAGAGATTAAGTTCACACAAACCTACAAGTGACATTTCAAAATCTTTTGGTAAAGTAAACCTGAATATCTATCAATGTTATTAACCCCATTTGGAAAACAAAAAAAGACGCATGTGGAGCAACTAACGATTATTTTCATTATAAATTAATCTGCAGATTGTTTGGTCTTTAAAAACGTTAGTTTGCGTGACAAATCGTAATTTTCTGAAGCCCAAGATGACATCTTTAAATTTATTGTCCTCACAATTGATTGATTACCATGAAAAAAATACTTATCTTATTAAAATAGTTACCAACTATTAACAAACAGAGTTTTACTGGGATTATAATTTGAGGGTAAAAAATGTAGAATACAACCAGATTATCCTTCAAATGTTTGCGCAGAGAAAAGAAGTGTGTAATCCATGATCTATGCCTCTTATCATGAAAGTGGTCTAATTTTCCAGTTTGATTGTAATTCATCAGTCAGTCTCTCTCTCTCTTTCTCTCTCTGCAGCTCCTTCTTCATCATCGTCATGACCTTTGCAGATTGACACTCAGCAGTCCCAGATGACCAGAGGACTGCGGGACAATCCCAGTAGGTTAATAATTACTCCCGGTCCACAGTGAGGGAAGCCTGACCCCCAAGCACTGCACAGCAAGGCACGGGCAGCCCACGGCACCGCTGATAAATGAACGACAGCGACCGGGGCTTCTCTCGTTTGTGTGTTTTGAAAGGAGAGTGGGCAACATACCTTCAAAGTGTTGCCATTTTTGCACAATTGTAGGAGCACAAAGACGTTGGGGATGAGTGGGAATGTCTGAATGTGGATTTGTAGGCAAAGGAACATTGGGAAGGATTTTAAAGAAGATTTTTACTTCTCTGCAGCATCACAGTTCTGCAAATTGCTATCAGTGTCCCTCTGGTATGTCTATAGAACTGACCTATTTGTCTTATTATTACAACATTTTTCCAGGAACTGACCCAGATAAAGATTTCCTTTGGTGGTTCGTGTTGTTTGTGTGTGTGTGCATGTGTGTTTGACAGAGAGAATACCGCACGGAGATGGCGAAGCTGCACGGAGATAAAAGTGCGACAGAGAGAAGAGAGAAAGTCCAGCAGAGAGAAAATGACAGAGCGATGCAGAAGCGGCGAGGCAGAGGCCGTGGCTTTTCTCAGAGATGAACATTAATAATATGACGAGCCACAATAGAAGCACTGAGATCAGAGAGATCACCTCCATTGTCCCGCCATCTCCTACTGACACCGACCGCTCTGGCGAGGGAAGAATAAGAAGAATAGAGGAGCATAACCTGGCCGCTCACCATGCCCCTCTTTTTAAAATACATAATGGCCCGTGGTCCTCCGCTATGCCTTTTAAGTGTTGTGTTGTGTTGAGACGTAGAGGTAAAGGCCACGTTTCAGCTCAAAGTCAGCGCTGACTTATGGCGTGAGTTACTGTGATCTCTGTCTGCAGAGTTTGAAACATATTGTTAAATCACCACAGGAGAGAGTAGTGCTTTCATTTATGTTTAGCCGTGCATTGATTCTTCTTCCATTTGTATTAACGTTCAGTTTATTTGCACATGCATGCCACTCTTCCACAACACTCCAAAAAAGTTACGTGCAGAAAAAAATGTGATATGAACTGTGACAAACAAACAAATTTCTTCTAAAATGTCTAAAACATCCGCAAAATTAAAGAAAATACAATAAACAATTTGGTAATCTACACAAATATGTGTGTGTATTCATGGAGTTCAGGGAATAACGTTTGGATTCTTGATTTAATTTAACATCTAAGATAAAACATCAAACACCTAAATTAATAATGCATGACGAGCTTGACGTACTTGTTTTTAATCAGAAACCCAAACTGCTTTAAGTCGTAGAAACTACAGCTGTCAGATAAATGTAGTGCAATAAAAAGTACAATATTTCCCTCTGAAACGCAGTGGAATAGAAGTATTAAATGGGAATAGGCCTTAAAGCCTACTTAAAGGTGCAGTGTGTAGGATTTGGCGGCATTGAGCAGTGAGTTTGTAGATTGCAACCAACTGAAACTTCTCCCATACGCCACAAGCGTGTTGTAGAACTATGGTGGCCAACGCGAAAACGTAAAAAAAGGTGAATGGCCCTATCTAGAGCCAGTATTTGGTTTGTCTTTTCTGGGCGGTCGTGTCTAGATGGTAACCCACAAATTGCAAAAACTTGCAAAAACTCTCATGAGACTCGCTGCCCGACCAAGTGGCAACCTGATGAGAAATGAAGCCAACGTGGAAGTGCCAAAACTGCAGTTCTTCAAATGGCCACTTGAAGCTCCAAAAGGGAGTCAATCTCCTTAGACCTCCATGTTAAAATGGCCTGCTGAATAAACATGTTTACAGCCTGGTACAAAAAACGCTAATTAAAAAATAGCTAATTTCCCAGTTCATGACAATTGTACAGGGGTGGTTATTTATATAAATCACCCGTTTAAATTATATTAAGGCTTAAAGTT
Source organism: Sebastes umbrosus (assembly GCF_015220745.1). NCBI lineage: Eukaryota > Metazoa > Chordata > Actinopteri > Perciformes > Sebastidae > Sebastes > Sebastes umbrosus. The sequence goes on along the minus strand of NC_051278.1, from coordinate 30,515,763 downwards.
ATGCATAATTGAGGGCGTGGCTGCTTTGAGTGACAGATGGGTGCCATACCAGGTCGCTAGCTGCTAGCTGTCTGCTCTGCTGTGTTACCCGGCCCGCCTCAGCTCCACCGACGATCCACCTCTTTGCCCATTTTTGGATTAGTCGGGAGTTAGTCTGTGTCATCGCTGCCAAGATGGCGACAGCCGTAACGTCCATATTTTTACGTCTGTACAGTCTATGTGCCTGATGACCTATCCTAACATTAACCAGTTTCTCAACTTGTGGAGCATGGCGGCCGGCTCCGTAACGGCTTATTCTAAGGTAACGGAAACATAACGATTCTTATTTTCAAGTGATTATACACTAAAGAAAACATACTTATTCCCCCTAAATTGTATCTATACTTTGTTTTAGGACATTACCATCAGCTGTACTTTGTGTTTTGTGCTAATTAGTAAATGTTATTATGCTAACACAAAGATGGTGATCGTGGTTATACCAGCTAAACATCGGCATGGTCATTATGAGCATTGTGAGATTTTGGTTGGTGGTCAATATGATAACGGCAAAGTGATATGACCACCACCATATCACTCAGATAGAACAGGGTATCATCTACATACAGATGTATATGTGGATTATTAGAAATAACCGTTGGCATCCTTATTGGTCCAAGTTAAAAATGCGTCTCTAAACTATAGAGTACGGTCTAGACCTGCTCTATATAAAAAGCGTCTTGAGATATCTTCTGTTATGATTTGAGGCTAAAAATAAATTGAAATTGAATAGAAATGCTACACACTGTTCCTTTAAGTATGGTACATATTTACTTTCCCCCTCTGGCACAGAGATGATTTTAATCAGCAGAAAGTAGAATTAGCAGTTATAAAGTCTCATCATAAGAAAAACATACAGGTAAGCACACAACAAAACACTGGTACCATGAGTTCAACCTTACATAGATAGAAGGTACCAGTGCCTAACGGTGCCTATCATCACATAATTAATCTTTAGGGTGTCTGAGGAGATCCGTATACTATTGAAGTCTCAGTGAGGCCCCGAGGTGCTGCAGGATATCACTATAGTGAAAGGTGGACCTGTGTCAATAGAGCAGAGGTTCAGTGGTCATTAATCATAGGACTGGACAGCCACAGACACTCGGAGGTGGACAGGTCTGGGCCACCGGACTAAAACATGTCCTTGACCTTATCTATGCTTTTATCTACTTTATTTTTGTGATTTTTTTCTTCTTTTACTTCATGTGTTTCTTTTCACTCTTGATTGTAGGATTTTCTTGCTAAATTTCCTCCACCTTCATGGATGAAACATGTTGTGTGGATACATTTTGATTGATTGATTGATTGATTAACTGCTAAAAGAAGACATGTCTTTCTTCTGTTGATAGGACCTTGTATTACAGAGGGCAGTGTCCCAATTTAGCTTGTCTGATGTTATTGGCCCCTAAATCAGTGTGAGCCCTAAAGCAAAGTTGTTATAAGATTGGGTTGTGACCTCGAGGTGAGTCGCGGGAAGATTATTAATGATTATTTTTGAGGGGTTGGTATCTGAAGCTGCAACATAGAAAGAGACCCCATGTCAGAAAAAAAATAAGAAACACACACACTCACACACTGAATTAACTTAAAACACTTAAAAAAACAACAACTTATTATTTTTTATTTTGATGTTATTATTGCTATTGGTATTATTATCATAACACCATTATTATCATTATTATTATTATTATTATCATTAGTAGTAGTAGTAGTATTAATATACATGTATATTATTTTTGACCTGCTCCCTCTCTCTTTTACATAAGAAAAAAATAATAATATATATATATACAGTATGTGTGTGTGTGTATATACACATATACTGTATGTGTGTGTGTGTGCATATGTGCATATGTATATGTATTTATTTATGTGTGTGTGTATATATACAGTATGTGCATATACTGTATATGTATTTATATATGTGTGTGTGTGTGTATGTGTGTGTATACTGTATGTGCATATATACTGTATGTATTTGTGTGATATGACATATGTGTATATATGTACAGTATATGTGTATTTAAGTGTAGCTATATGTCTTATATTACCACCTAGCCTCAATCAATGCCACTCACACACCCATTATCCTGATCTCACACACACACACACACGCACACACGCACACACACGCACACACACACACGCGCACACACACGCAAACACACGCACACACACACACACACACACACACACACACACACACACACACACACACACACACACACACACACACACACATTCTTCAGCCTGCTTTTGTATCCTTGTATAATATCTTTTGATTGTTTGTATGTCCTGGTACTGGTCTTCACTTGTTTTGTAATCACTTTATCACACAGTAAAAAACAAAATAAGAAAGTTGAATGAGCAAAGAACTCAATAGTGACCACTACATTCAGAGCTTGAATAAACACTTCCCGTCCCATTACTATTCTCCGTCCGTCTGCATGATTCTTCCGTCTGTGTTTCCTCCTTCTGGATGCTTCCGTGTTCATCTTCCTATCTTTCACGAGTGTTTATTCAAAGCCTGACGGACCTGCAGGCTCCCACACTCCAAGTGTTAAAGCTCGGTCTTCCGTCTATAAGCGTAGCCACTTTGGCAAAATAAAGAAGATGAATGTGTACAAATCTGAAAGCAAACAGCCGAGATTGTCGGCACCGCGGGAACACGATAGGGGCCGAGTGAATGATGATGTCGCTTAGCTCGCTGACAGATCACTTAGCGAGCTCGAGAAGGCTGCTTTCGGATTCTCCTCTCCTCTCCTCGCCTCTCCGGGGACGGAGATTTCGTCCAGAGCCATTTTTCAGCCAATTTATTTCTTGATGTGGTCTAACCTGGGGCATCTCCCGCTGGGGGAGGCTTTATGTGGTGATTAATGACGGGTATTTAGCCCAGGTACCTGGGGGAGCCGGAGCCCATCTGCACAACACTGACAGGTACAACACTGCACTCCAGGACCAGACAGGACAGGACAGGCCTGCAGCAGACTGGAGAGTGGCAGACAGGTGTGATGAGTGTCACCGACCACGGTTACATGTAGCTTATTACTCAAGTGGTTGCTGCCTCGTTTAACCAGCTAGAATGTCTTACTGAATGTTTTTGCTTTTGCAGAACTACACAAATTCCAGATCTGATTTCTTTCTCCCTCCATCTCCCGTTATCTTCAGATAGTTTCCCCCTGCATACTTCCAGAGCATCACATGAAAGAGCAAGAGGGACCCGCCGGCTGAGGCCAGATGATTTAGACATCTATTATACGCTTGAACGCCTTGTCTTCTTCACTCCATCATAGACCATCCCTCAGCAGAAGCAGGCCCAGATGCCAGAAGGACCCTAATGAGATTAGGCCGCGGACAGGTTGGTGGCCAGTAGCTGTCACAACTACTCTATCTGTGTGTGGAGAGATTAATGTGTGTGTGTGTGTTTGCATGAAGGCATACTTATGTGAGCTCACACTCGTGCACGCTACACAAGTCTGTGCGAGGGAGTGCGCGCGAGCTGCCACGGTGATGGTGATTAATGAGCGAGGTAATCCATAGTCTCGTTCTGTCAATGATAGACACATCAGCAGACCCCAGAGCCTGATGAACAGACTGTGCCGCTCCATCAGTCAGAACACACACACATACACACACACACACACACATACAGGTAACACAAATATGAAGTGCACACTCCACGTCAGTGTAAGTGACAGACTCCTGGTTGTACTCCAGTTTATTATTGGATCAGAAAAATCAAATTATGCCCAGATAATTGATGATTTATCTTAAACAGACAGCTAGTTTTTCTTTTCTTCCGAATCATTAATTGTCTTTAACCCCTACACGCAGCTTTGTGGACGTACACCTCAACACTAACAGCTCAGACCGTGGTAATACAATGCTAACGATAGGCTGTCCATAAAGCCGGCGGTCTGCGTGCACAATGCTTGAAACCCTGTGGCCCCAGACTCCTTTGAAGCCCACTGAGATCAAACAGCAATGCTCCATGGAGCACGGACTAGGTGAGGAGTAGGGGCAGAACAAGAGACGAATGGTTGGACGCGAGGAGGGAGGGGACGGAGGGACAATGCCTGCAGGACAGGGCTGCTGACTTCCGAAGATAAAATCATATTTCGAGGGCAGGCGTCCAAAACTCCCCGTCTGCCTCCGTCTCCCCTCCTGCCTTCCCTCCTTTCTTCTCTGAATATGGACAATGACTGTTTGCGTTTACAGAACCATAAATCAGAGGTGCCCATTGCCACAGAGCAGCTGGCACGTTTGCCAATAATTATAATTATTAATCATGCCGATTTCACGGTCTTCAGCGGGACGGCAGGAGACTGCACGGGACAGGGTGCGGCTGGCGCCTCCGGGACTGCAATGCAGGCTGGGAAGGGGAAGAGCGGCCTGCGGAAGAGAGGGGGAGGAGAGCGGGTTAGAGATAGGGGAGGAATAGTAGCAGGGATGGAGAAGCAGAGAGCACGAACACAAATTCAAGTTGAAATAAACTGTTTCTTAAAAACTGTTATTTACTCAATATTCACAAACTATTGTAAACTACAATAGATATAATTAAAGTGGAGCTAGCTTACCTCCAATTCTCTCTGCAATTCTCTCGTTTTCCTCGCCACCTGTGACTCCATCTACGCCGCTGCCTCTTTTTTTTTTAGACGTATCAGCAAACAGGATGGCACAGATGATCAAAGCAGCATGTTTCTGCCTTGTTAGCATTATTGTGACCCGTACAGACCTCTGCTAGCAAACAAACTTTACCTGCCTCAGAGCTTTCAAACAAATCTTTATTGACTACTGTCAACGGTCAGAACGGCCTTCAGGAGCTGACTGGCCGTGTTTTTTTTTTTATTTTACACATACGGTGTGATCACTCAGGTCGTGGCTGACGATCGGACCGTACAGTGTGAGCACGTAAAGTGTGAGCTTTGGCTTTACATCGCAAACGATCTACTCGTACAGTAGGAGTAGGAATCACACAACAACATTTCTAAAAATGTACAGCATATGCCCAGCTTTAAAGAAGACCTATTATGCCTTTGTGCCTTTTTCTCTTTCCTGTAGTGTGTTGTATAGTTTTTTGTGCATGTAAAGTCTGCAAAGTTACAAAGCCCAAAGTCCACGCCAAAGGGAGTTCCTTTCCCCCACAGAAACACTGCTCCTGAACTGCCTGAAGTCCGGCTTTTTCTTCCGTAACGTGGTGATGTCACCAAGAAACACATTTATATAATACCTGCCTAGCGGCTAGTTTGGCACGCTCTCAAACAAAGCAAGTTAGAACAGAGCTGGAGCGGAGTCTGAAGAGTTTGATTCTGTTGACCAATCACAACAGAGTGGGCCACCTGACCAATCAGAGCAGACTGGGTTTTTTTTTTGGGGGGGGGGAGGTTCAGGCAGAGGGTGAAAAGAGGTCGGAATGAGAAAAGTAGGTAACATAGGTAGCTCTTTAATAAAGTAAAGTTGTGTCAGATCATTAATCAGATTATTCATTTGTATTATTATTATTATTATTATTATTTTTAACGGTCTTGGAGGCCACTTACATCATCCAGGTGGTATTTTTTGGAACTTCAAACAGTTACAAACAATGCATTTGTCGCTTAATTTGGAGGACTTGTTTTAGAAACTATTTCGTGCCGTCTTTTACACCCATGGCTCTCATTTCCATCTTATTTTCCTCATCGTGCAGGAATATAAAGCTTCAGGTGATCGCTCCGAACATGGAGCCTCTGGAGGACTCGTGTTTAACTACTCGCATTCATTCCAACAGCTGTTGCCAGCTCCCTCCTCCTACTCAGGCCCTCTGCTAACCAGCTGCCTTACAGAGCCCAGTAAAGCATTGTGAGGAACTGCCAGCTTGTGTCATCTGCCTTTCACTTCTACAATACTGTAAATACGCGGACGACTGTATAATTAGACGGTTAATTAGCGGAATATGTTGTTTTCCTTGTTAAAATGTGTGCGTCTTGGGAAGCTGGCCACATTTTGTGTTCCTAAACTCGTGTATGAAATTATGTTAATGTGCTTTTTGTCTGTGTTTCTATTGTCGTACTTTATGTATCCAACCGTGTTCTTACATGTACGGTACATATCGCACGCTGGACAGATGGGCGCTGCACGGGTGTGATCAACGGAGACCTGAACCCTGTCGCCCAGTACAAACCCAACAAATACCATGAGACTTGCGGGGTCCAGCTCTGGTCTGAGGTCAACACATGTCTGTGCTGGCACAAACACACACTGAACAGATGTGTTATTCAAATCTGGGGACAAATAACAGCTCAGAGAAGTGCTTCATTCTGGCTTTAAAAGTGGCGTCACAGCTATTGGGGTGGTTAGTAAATCCTTAAAGGCGAACTGAAATTTCTACTCCCCTTTTGAGAAAGGAAATATTACTAATATCACACTGCAGCTCTTGTGCAAACTCAGTTTGACTCTAAATTGTTGTCTGTTTTTATGCAGGCAGTATTTAATCTCTCTCTGTCCTTCTCTCTCTCTGTGTCTCCGCAGGAGGGCAGTAAATTGACAGCAGGTTTGATGGATGACCTCCGGTCAACTCTCCTTCTCCATCTCCTCCGCTCTCCATCCTTCCTTCTTCTCCTCCTCTCTCCGTCCCTCTCCTCTGGCTCTCCTTATCCTCTCCATGCATAACACAGCGTCCCCTGGGCAGGCCCGGACAGGGGGCCGGTCTGGGAGGCCAGACCCAGAAACAAAGCACTCTCTGCCATTCGAATGCCCCCCCCCCCCGGGCCCCTGTCCTCCAGGGAGAGTGCTCTCTGCTGGGCCGGGGCTGTTAATAAGCTGCTAATGAGGAAACAGACCTCCATTCTCTGTTAACATCAAGACAGATGGACGCACACGACATGTTGGTTTTAAACTTCCTACTGATATGACGGATTAGATGGCAGAAAGGCTCTGATTGGTCCGTGTGGCTAGATTTGGAGAAATTGGTCGATTGGTAGTGATTTTAAGCACTATTATCAATAATTAAAATAAATTTAATTTTAAGAAATTAAAAAAAGCAATATCATCGTGTGATTGGTAACTGCTACCAGGTTTTTCTGGATGTTTTCTATTTTCTTTTGCTGCCTTATGGCACAAATTACACATCAGGGTTTCCCTTTTTATACTCAGCCACTATAAGACTAGACAAGCCGTAGCAGGCACAAACAAAGATAAAACCAGTGGACTACCTACGGGTCTGAAAAGTGAAGCCAATGCTGAAGTGCCTTAAACTTGTATTCTTTCCAATAGCCAGCAGGGGGCGACTCCTCTGGTTGCAAAAAGAAGTCTGATTGTATAGAAGTCAATGAGAAAATGAACCTACTTCTCACTTGATTTATTACCTCAGTAAACATTGTAAACATGAGTTTATGGTCTCAATCGCTAGTTTCAAGTCTTCTTCAATACAGGATGATGTTCATTTAGTATATTATGGTCCCATTTAGAGTCAGATAGACCATAAAGCTGGGGATGCTTTAGGACGTGGCTACCTTGTGATTGACAGGTCGCTACCATGGCGTTGTCCGGTCTGGTAGTTGTCTGTGATTTTGTCTTTAAACTTTAACCCTTTCACAGTGTGTTTTCACTTCATGAAAGTTAATTGTAACATTTCGGTCGCCTAAAAATGTCTTGTTCAGCGTTCGGTTGTACTTTGCTCCACCCTCTTGTGTCACTTCTGGTTGCAAAAAAACAAGATGATGACGGCCAAAATACCAAGATGACGACGGTCAAAAAAACAGCCGATTAGACATCTATTCACATGGTAGATCACTGAAAGAAGGTATAAAAGAACATGACAGCAACCTCTAGTGACCGTAATAATTATGACAGAAGCAGCAGCCTTTTTTTACTGTGTTCAAAACGTGACGTTTCATTCATTTTTACATGTCAGAACGTGTGTTGCTTTTAAGTTTCACTTTCACTTCTTCACGAAGTAGTAGGCGTAGTATGCCCCTAATTACTCACATCTATGGTGCTTATAGTGACTGATAACACCTATTGACGGCGACGGACAAAATGCCGAACTCGAGGCTTCAAAACGGCAGTTCACAAACCAGTGGGTGACGTCACGGTGACTGTGTCCACTTCTCATATACAGTCTATGGATAAGACAGAGTTAATGTCAGCTGCAGTCTGACTCTGAAACATGACAAGTTTCAGGATGACAGCAAAACTAAATAAAGGAAAGGATGAATAGATAGAGACAGAAAATGGTCGAAGACAGGTGGCAAAAGCAACACAATTATAAGTTCTGTGTATACACTAATCAGAATTTGGTCAGTGATTAATTGTGCATTTCCAGGAAGCATATTGTGAATCACTACACATTTTAAAAACTCCTCAACATCCCAGTTTGTTTCCATGTGTGTCTTTGCCCTCACACACTTTCTCTTCACCTCTACAGCCTCCTTTCTCTCAGCTTGTTGGAGGAAGCGCCATGCTGTAAAACTCTGCAGGCCAGATGTGATCCAAAGAGACAACTGATGGTATTAGAGACACCAACAGGACTAGGAAGTGTGCCTTTTCAAACTCTGCATTGTCTACTTAGGTCCGTCAGTGCAACAGGAGGACTGACAGGAGGTCCGCACTCAAGTGCCACGCTCGCATTGAAACCCCATCCTCTCTCTGTCTCGACAGGAGGCCCATGCAGTGCTGTCTGTGCCAGGCAGGCAGCCTGGCTGTGTCTAGCGGTGGGAGGCATAACAGACAGGTATTGATATGGATTTCTCTCCAGTAGGCCCCAGCAGAGAGCCCGGGGACTGTTAATAGGCCTCTAACGGGATGACCAGCCCATGGACGGCCCCCACCGACCCCCCAGCACTTGTGGAGAAGGGGAGATGAGAACAGATGGAGGGGGGGGATGCGCTCTTTCTGTTTGACGGACAGACGGCGAAAGGTGGTGATGAACGGGGTTGGGTAGGGGTGAGTGACAGACAGCTCTTGGTGGGGCATCAGAAAGCGACAGTGTTCATGTGTAGGTGTATTTGCTGAGGGGCAACTTTTCCTTTCAGTGGCCCCTGTTACAATTTGAATACGTGTTAGGTAAATATTTATTTATGAAGTTGAAGTTACAATTCAGAATTTTGAGAGTTTAGCATGCTGGTTCTGCTGTAAACTAGGAAAATACACTAAATTTGCAATACTGATTGTTGTAGCCTATTTACTTACCAGTTATCTGCTTGTGTGATAGTTTTAGCACTTTATGCCCCTTATTACTTGTTTAAAAATGTGCATTTTTCACAACTAGATTCAGAGATATCTACCTAGAGTTAAAGGGGAACTCCACTGACATTAAAGTCTGTAGGTTTTGTATTGAAAGTATCAGGAAGTTATGCAGTGCAGTTATTAAAAGTAACAGGAAGTTTTGCAGTGAGGTTACTAAAAGTAAAAGAAAGTTTTGCAGTGCAGTTATTAAAAGTAAAAGGAAGTTTTGCAGTTTTGCAATGCTTGTTAACAGCGACACCTGTGGCCGTTAAGTCAACGAAAGTCAGCGTTGGGCTCACGCTTGCTCGCTCTAAATAGACATGAACGAGCATCACTCAAAACAGTGAGGCGAGACACGTCAGCTAGAACCACAATATCACTCTATATTTCAGCTGCTTGGCAGTAATGTTAGCTGACCAGACGAAGGTCTCTCCATGAATCACTGCTGATCCTAGTGTTGGCTTTTCCTGAAGAGAAACGTTATCGTCTCTGATCGCAGTCGGTGTCTCCCTCCGGCCGTGGTCGGAGACGATAACGTTTCTCTCTGCGGAGCCCCGTCACTTCACAAGACACGGGAAACCTCTGTTAGTCTGGAGGAGCTGCAGCAGTTATTTCTGCACAAACGTCCACTGTACATTCACTAGATATTCTCAGAGCTAAACTAACTCTTCTGCAGTGTGGAGTGTGCGCGCATGCACGTGAGGTGGAGCGAGCTGAGTGAAGGCAGGCAGGCAGAGGAGCAGAGGAGCAGAGTACAGCAGAGACTCCGGCCCTGGAGAAAAGCTACGGTCTCCCCCGTGTATGATTTATACATGTAATAAGTTACAAACAGTCCCTTTAACAGTAACAGGAGGTTTTACAGTGCAGTTACTAAAAGTAACAGGAAGTGTTGCAGTACAGTTATTAAAAGTAACAGGAAGTCCAGGCTACATTAGCTGCTATCAGCACAACACACCTGAATCCTGTCTGAACTGTTGGTGATCAAGTTGCATTGTGGGTGAAGGTGGCAAGTTTTGACAATGACGGAAAATGTGTGGAATGCAAAATATATCTGTGGTTCTGCTGCATCGAGCAGCAAATCTGACTCTGAATAGCAAACTCTGTTTCCCCAACAAAAACTTTCCATTCAGCCGTTTTGCTCAGCAAGTATTTAACCGAGGCGTATGTATTGCATTGCCCACGAAAAACAGTGATGAAGTGTTGTGTACTGCTCCTCGACTGCAACAGGGTTGTGGATAGCTTGGCCATTCTCCCTGGTGGTAGTTAGTGTCATGGTTACCAGCTGCTAGATTCCAGTGCAGCATCCAGTGGCTATTAGCACAGCATCTGCTGCTGCTGACATTTTCAATATAGCAAATCAGAGCAGTGCTGCTTTTATGACACTATGTACTAGAGAGAAAGACTGCTGCACAAAGCTACTTTCACTTCTTTTTCTACAGAGCAGGACTGTGTGTGTGTGTGTTTTATCAAGACTTCAGACTGACTGAAAATTATTGTATATATTCTCCCACATGCAGAAATTTGTCTTTAACTCATCGCGGTCTCACAGGAAGGTGAATCAATACCACGACATTACTCATGTGTACGCATTTTAGCCTTTTCGTGCGCCATTTTTATGGTGCTTTTCGCATGTTTTTTGTATTCCAAGCAGCTAAACTACGGTAATAGCAACAAAACCACTAGCCTAACTTAAGTTCAGGCAACAAAACTACTTAGTTAGGTTTAGGAAAAACGTCATGGTTGGGCTTAAAATAAGTACGTAAAATATGCGAATACACATGACGAACATCACTAACATACCTTACAAACCAAACACCGGTCAACACTGGTCTCCTGGTTAAAAGTCCTGTGTTTGTTGGACCCATCCGCCTCCCCACCTGCAACCTGTAAGTGGTCTTTCTTGCTTTTTATTCTACGTCACTAACTCTTACCGTAGCATTTATACATGGCTGCGTTTACATTGCAGTCAGTACAGGATACATGGTGTACAAAAGACAGGCGGAAATCAAGAAAGGTGTACTAATTTCACGCTAAATGCCTTGTGCATTATTGTGGCATACAAACGTCTTTTCGTATGAGCGGTCTGTCAAAACACTGAATAACAAATTTCACACCCACCTTACAGTTGCATCCGGTTTCACCAACAGTAGCTTTTACTGATACTTTTTTTATATTATGGAATTTTATATTTATATGGACTTGGGCATCCAATTTTTATTCTAAATCAAAACTTTCATTCAAACGTGGGACATTTTTTTAATATTTGTTCTTAAAATTCACTATCAGCTAGACCAATTGCGTGTTCTATAATCGACATATAAGTAAACTTTATTAGCTAATAAATAAAAATAAAACGACACTGAAGCATCTGTGAGGCAGAGTGTGGACGTAAAAAGATGGTCAAAAGATGAAACTGAGGACTCATCCAGTAGCTCGCCACCCAAGTGAATTAGAAACAAATGGAACAACATCAAGTAAAAAAACAATCTGACTGCCTACATTTCGCCATATTCATCCTCATCCACCTTCGCCAGGACCTCGAAAAAAAACAATAAGATGGCAAGATTTATATGCACGGACATGCGGCTCATTGGCATATAGTTTCAAGAGAAGGTTTTCAGCATCTAATGAGCTGGAGCAACATTCAGTTTCAAGTCGCACCACAATCTCAAGACACATAATGCAGTTGTATGACACTAGGTAGACACTCTCTCTGACCACCGACTGACGGACATCGGGGGGGTTTGGGGACTGTATTATGGTATATGGGTTGTATTTTAATTAATTTTTAACAAATTAGATGTTAAATCGAATTAGTTCGAACTTGACTTTTTGAAAAAGTGACAGCCCTAATATGTACTAAAGTGTAGAGAAATACAATAAATCTGTCTTGATTTTCATTGCCATATTATTCTATTATTAAAAATGCATTAAAAAGGCATTCATAACTGAGTAAATAGAAATGAAGAGAGAGTAAAGAAATTTAAATTACAGTCAGGAGTTGCTCCATTCAACAACAGAAACATAATAAGAATAGAGCCGTCAAAGTATAATCACATGCAGTTTGGGGCAAGTCATAGTCAAGTCAGCACACTGACACACTGACAGCTGTTGCTGCCTGTTGGGCTGCAGTTTATCATGTTATGATTTGAGCATATTTTTTATGCTAAATGCAGTACCTGTGAGGGTTTCTGGACAATATTTGTTATTGTTTTGTGTTTTTAATTGATTTCCAATAATAAATATATAAATACGTTTGGATAAAGCAGCATATTTGCCCACTCCCATGTTGATAATACTTGACAAATCTCCCTTTAAGGTACATTTTGAACAGATAAAACAATGTATGACTAATTTGTGATTAATCGAGATTTACAATGGACAATCATGTGATTAATCTCGATTTAATATTTCAATCGATTGAAATCCCTAAATATAAACAATCATTATTATTGTCATTATCATTATTTATAAGGAAAAAACACAACCTCCTCCTCCATAACCATACAAGGAGAAAGGACCATATCCACTACCTTAATGTGACCTTAATGTGAATCTGTTCAACCGTCCAAAAGAAGCAAATAAAATACTGAAAATAATTAGAATGAAACTTCAGATTAGTTTGGGGGAGAACTAACTCCAAAATTATGTTCAAGAAACGACAGAAAACTCTTTTTGTCTCTATAAAACAATCAAGCTTGTCATTGCTTTAATCATCTTAGAGGAGATCTGTAAATGGCTTTGTGTCCCGCCTTGTTTGGTTTCATTTATTTTTTTTACAGAACTTTGCTGTGATGTGCAGTAAAAATCTAGTTATTCTTTGAAATATGCTGTAGTCAAGCATGAAATTACTCTCTGGTAGCAGAAGGGTTCCTCTCTCTCTCTCTCTCTCTCTCTCACACAAACACACACAAACACACACACACACACACCATCACACATTTTAAATGGTTTATCTGAAACCTCCGATTAAAGTGAAACACAAAAGATTCAAATATTGCAGATGTTCAACAAGGTTTAATGACATGTATGAATTTGAAGATCATCGTTTCCACCACACCACGACTGCAGCACACACACACACCCACCCACACACACACACACACACACACACACACTCACACACATCCCCCGGCCTATCACTGTGTCCTGTCTGATTGGGTGAGGTCTCAAGGGAGTCATTAAGTACAAAGCGTTAACATCTGCCAGACATTACTGAGCCAGAGCAGTTTTGATTTGTCCATATGATGACTCTGGCCCATTCAGTGTGCGTGTGTGTGTGTGTGTGTGTGTGTGTGTGTGTGTGTGTGCCTGGTTGCCCACTGCTGCTGTCACTTCTGGTTTCACACCCATGATAATGCCTGTTTATAATTAGAGCTGTGCTTTCCTCGTGTGTTTCCCTCTCCACGCCGGTGCTGCGTTCACACCACTGAGCCTTTGCCAAGCGGCCGGGGCCGCTGGCCGTCTTCACGGCGGCATAGTGAGATCATTTTGTTCTCAGTGATCTTTGTGCCGAGATGCTTTTTAGTGAACCTTAATTTCTGCTCTTGCTTTGCTTTGTGTAGCACTGACGCCTTTCCAGCTCCAGGGTTGCTGTACGTTGATCTATCCTGCTCACTGACTTTATGGCAGCAGCAAGAAACTTCTTTATTACTATTAAATGCTTAAAGCTGAAGTAGGTGAGATTGGAGCAAATATGATTAAAAAAAGTTATTTTTATAAAACGGTCGCTGTATCGTGACAGTAGTACATGAAACAGGTAACTTCAAAAAAATCATGTGTCTCTTTGTCCTCCGGTGTCCTCCGGTGTCCTCCGGTGTCCTCCGGTGTCCTCCGGTGCTCCTAACGGCATTTGCAAGATTTCACAGACCGCAGGAAAACAAGCAGAAAGAGCTGATCTGAGGTCTGCTGTCCAGCTGCTGTCTATCACTTGCGAACTCCGACCAAACGATTAAACTAGGCAGCGCTGATCAAATATTAATCAATATTATGTTACGTTTAGGGGTGGGCGATACATTGAATATAGTCGATGTATTGCGGCTTGTCCCACGCACGGTATATGAAATGACTATATCGCGAACATCGACTATAAATTGTCATGTAATGTTTTTAAGCCACCGCGCCGTCATGAGACTCACTTTGGTATTTCCTTCTCTCCCTCTCTCCTCCGGCTCCCTCTCACAGACACAGACACACATACGTCACAGACTCCGCCTCCATCCAGACCGCTTTTATCAGCAATGTTAAAACAGCTTACTGGTAAACATAACAATAAGTTACTTTACATTTATTTCACGCCATTAAAAACGGTGTTTGTGTGTGTTATGTATTTATGAAAATATATAAAGCTTTTATTGCCAGATAACTATTTGGTTAAAGTGAATACTGTTGGATACTGTTTTGTTAAATTTAACTTGTGATTTCCCCCTTTTTGCATGCAAGATTAAAATTGTTCCATCAGAAACCACTAATGAATATAAACAAGGTTTTAATGCAGACATATACTGTAGGGACTACAAGAATCATCATATTGGTGTGATTGTATGCATCAAAGGGTTAAATCGAGCATTTATGAAGTTCTTTGAGGATATTTGAAAATATTGTTATATATATCGTGTATCACGATATGGCCTAAAAATATCACAATATTATTTTTAGGCCATATCGCCCAGCCCTAGTTACATTAATGCCTATTTCTCTCCTCAAATGTTCTCAGAATCATCTTGTAGAGCACGGTTTAGCTGTAAAATGAGAAAGTTTGTGACGCCGCCACCATTTTAAAATCTGGTGAAGGAACGTCAAGTACCGGCCACATAACCGGAGCACAGTCAATAGGAACGCTCTCTCAATGAAATGACCTGTGATTGGTCAAAGTCTCCCGTCACGGGCTAGATGTTCTAAAGCCTGAAAACAGAGCCATGAGGAGGAGCAGAAGTCTAGTTTTTTCTCTCAGAACACTTGAATTACAATATGCTGAAAGGTTACTATGGAATTGTTGCCCAATGATGCCAAAAATATACTGACTACTGAAGCTTTAAATGCGTATTGCTTATTACTTCTAAGTGACCCTTGACAGGACCCTATCTTTCAAGGAACACCTGAAAGGAATGGCGGCTAAGGTGAAGTCTAGAAACAACCTACTCTGCTGGCTCAAAATGGGGGGCAGCGGCAGTCACGGGCTGACCTGGACCCTGTTTGTTCCAGGTCACCCCATACTCACTATGTGGACACCCTGCTCAACACAACCATGCGAATCATAACCGGGACTATACTTTCAACACCACTCCCCTGGCTCCCTGTCTTATCCAATATAACCCCCCCACATATTTACTCAAAGGATGCTACGATTTGGAAGAATACCCCACCAGCCGACTTCACCACCCAATCAGCTTGGGAAAAGGAATGGGAGCCCAAGGATGTCCCAAACAAACATCTGGTGTCAGACCCCCACCTAACAGGTCCCTGGCACCAACCTGCCAAGGATACAGTGGTCAACCCTTAATAGATTCAGGTCCGGACAGGGCCCCTGCTTGGCCAGCCTTCACAAATGGGGCAGCAGCCCAAGTCTCATCGTGTGCTTATGGAGAGGTGCAAACAATATGGAACATATCATTGAAGCTTGCCCGCTCCACAGTCTAAAAGGAGGGTTAGTTGCTCTCCCTACAACAGACCAGGAGGCAACCGCCTGGCTCGAGGACTTTGCATTCGCTAAATACACTATTAAATTGTTAAAGTGTTGTACGTTATTATTAGTTATGTAGTAGAAAGAGAGATAGTCGGATCTAAACCCAACAGCAGATTACGGATTGAAAGAAACCAAAAAGGATGATTCATAAACATGACTCAGAAAAAGCAGGACTGCTTGTGGAAGTCTAAATGGCACAGTGTAGAGAAAATAGAAAGAAGCTCAGAGAGCTATTATGACTGATCAGTGTTAGCATGTTCCTGGCTGGTTAACATGCTAGCGGTAAGCTCGCCAGCTACAATAGCCTGCAGCAAAGTTAAAACCGCCCGCTCCCGTGGGATCCCAATCCCAACGCTGTCCTCAAAAGCAGATAGCTGCACACACACACACACGCACACACGCACACACGCACACACACTGCCCCGCTGTCCCACATCGACACAACTCACGGCTCTTATTAAAACACTCTCCTTTGTAACCCTCGGAGACCCACAATAGACCCGATTTTGTCTTTTTTAGGGGGGTACATGGGTTTTTTTAGGGGGAGATAACAGGTCAGCAGTAGATGTCACATGGAAGTGGTGTACATCATCTGAAAGCTGGGAACCTGAAGATTAATTTGATAATTTTGAGCTCAGCACTGTGTGTCAAGTTGTTCTAGTCATAGATCAGGAATAAACATGAATGAATGAATGAATTTAAATAAATTGCATTAAGGGTTTAGAACATTATGATGGAAGTATATGATGACCATTCCCAAAAACAACAAATAAACATGAAAAAATGAATGAATGAATGAATTAAAATAAATTGCAAAAGTATATAAGAGCTTAGAACATCATGATAGAAGTAAATGATGGTCATCCCCATGCTCCATTATTTGTAATAAGTTGCTGCAGCGATTTTTGCGTTGATACCATTTGTTACACAGATTTTGTGCTGAACCATTCTTTCAACTTGAGAATTGATAAGAATGATCAATAATCCCTCCAAAGTACCACATTAAGACACCAAGACCTTGAGGAACACCATAGAAAAGGCCATGCTGTGATTTGGTATCAAAAACGTTTGACTTTGATTTGGAGATTTCTGCAAGAATTGCATTTTTCTGCAATTGGATGGCGAGCACTTCTGCTCTGGAAACTGCTCAGAAACCCCCTTATTGTCAATGTAGCTAGTAAAGCCATCCATCCTCTGAATGCTCTAGGTCTCTAGTTTGATTCATCCATCCTCTGAATGCTCTAGGTCTCTAGTTTGATCCATCCATCCTCTGAATGCTCTAGGTCTCTATTGTTTGATTCATCCATCCTCTGAATGCTCTAGGTCTCTAGTCGGATCCATCCATCCTCTGAATGCTCTAGGTCTCTATTGTTTGATTCATCCATCCTCTGAATGCTCTAGGTCTCTAGTTTGATCCATCCATCCTCTGAATGCTCTAGGTCTCTAGTTTGATCCATCCATCCTCTGAATGCTCTAGGTCTCTAGTTTGATCCATCCATCCTCTGAATGCTCTAGGTCTTTAGTTTGTGGCTGTAAAGTTTCATGAGGCTGTGATTATCCTAGAGGTCACCACAGGTCATTTTATACAGTTAGGTCAGATTTTTAAAAAATGTTCTCACTACAATGAAATGGCTACTCCGGGGACTAACATCATCACACATGAAAACAGTTGGGCTCATTGGATCCATTTGAACCTTTTATTGAACAATTGTTATTATAACTGTCACAAATTGTCATTGCTGCCAGTATGAATAGTTTTGATGTGAAATAATCACAGGCGAATACTTTGCATTTTCGTGTCATATATTTGTCAGGCCCCCGGGTGTGTAGAGGTCTTAAAGTGGACTAACTAACATGCTTGTGTAATCTGTGTGAACACAGTTATGCAAAAACAACATTTTGTCAGATGCTGTGCAGGTGCTGGAGCTGGACATGCAGATAAACTGTTGTTCATGAAGAAATAGTCATCTACTAAGTGGAACTCTCCCTATAACCACAAATTGACAATTTTAGATTTCTCTACAGATTAAAGAAATAACATATACTATTTTAATTAGTGAGCTTTAGATTAGCTGTTTCCCCTGTCTTCTAGTGTTTATGCTAAGTATAGGCTAACCAACCTCCTCTATTCCCTTTAAACCTGCTCTGTTAAGCACAATTTCCTGAAAATAAGCCTGTCTTACTGAAGTAAACTTAGTTTAACTGATAATCTTGCTTTAGGAACGCCCCTCAGGAAAATTGAAGTTTATTATTTTGGTTTGGTGATACATTTATTGATATATTATCAGAAAGAACTATAAAGTCCTGGGCTTATTATACCCCCGCAACAACGTAGTCGGGGGTATACGGACGGACGTATATGGACGTATACAGACGTTCATTTCCGGAGCAGAACTCAGAAACTATTTAAAGGGACTGTTTGTAACTTTCTAAGCGTATAAATGTACCGGGTCGGGACACGTGCGCGCTTGCATATGTGCGCTCGCGTGTGGGCGCTGTCTCGTCTCCTTTGCCTGCTTGCCTTCATTCAGACAGCGCACGCGTTCTCGCGTACTCGCGTACTCGCTCCACCTCTAGACGTGAACGCACGCACACTCCACACTGCAGAAGAGTTAGTTTAGCTCTGAGAATATCTAGTGAATGTACAGTGGACGTTTGTGTAGAAATAAATGCTGCAGCTCCTCCAGACCAACAGAGGTTTTCCGTGTCTTGTGAAGTGACGGGGCTCTGCAGAGAGAAACGTTATCGTCTCGTTACCGACCGGGTGCCGGTGTCTTCCTGTTCACTCCGGCGGTGGGCGGAGGGAGACGAGTTTCTCGCTGCGGAGCCCCGCTGCCTGCGCTGAGGCAGGAGAAGCAAACACAGTATCAGCGGTGATTCATGGAGAGACCTTCGTCTGGTCAACTAACATTACTGCCAAGCAGGTGAAATATAGAGTGATATTATGGTTTTAGCTGACGTGTGTCACCTCCCTGTGTTGAGCGATGCTCGTTCATGTCCATTTAGAGCGAGTACAAGCACGAGCCCGACGCTGACTTTCGTTGATTTAACGGCCACAGGTGTCGCTGTTAAGAAGCATTTCTGAAAGTTACAAATAGTCCCTTTAACTTAGGAACTTCAAATTTGGTATGATGGTTTTGACAGTGTGGTCTAGTTGTGCGTTTTGGGGTGCCCATCATTTTAGAAATGTTGGACTTGAGGAAGGTGAGCTAATAAGAAGCAACATTGTGCTCAATAGACTAATTCCATTAGTTCCTAAAAGGCAAAACCTTTGGCCCTACTTCAGTAGAGGTCAAGCAGTGAGCGGGGGTATGTGGGGTATGTGAGCCATGCTCACGTTTGTCTCCATTGTTGTCCCCAGTGTTCACAGTCCATCAACCTTTATTTAGACGGAGAGACCCTTTCCATGTCTGACCTGAGAAATATTGCAAACTGAGGACTAAAAACTGAAATCATAAATGTCATCAGATTTTTGTGTTCGGTCTCTATAGGTCTGGCTTGTTTGTTTTTCATGCTTTTGTTTATTTGTATTTTATGTATTCATATACAATTTTAAATGTATCTTGGTGTATTTTTAATGGCTACTAAAAGGTGAGTTTCCCTTGGAGAGACCAATAACATGAAGTGACAAAGTGAAGTGACTCTATTTTCATCAGAAGACTATGGAGATGTACATGTTCCACACACACACACACACACACACACACACTGATCTCTGAGGTGACATAAATGTGTGTCTCTCTTTGCCCTCTCCACCAATAACCGCCTCGTCCAGAACGTCAGAACGTGTTGACGCATTATTTACATGTTTGTTTGTTCTCCGACAAGCTGTCTGGGTGTTGTTAACGTTGATATTGATCAAAATCACCAACTGTGATGGAGTCCGCCTGGCAGCGCCATCAATGAGGTCCAAACGTGCCAGCTGAATCCAGGCCAGAGGGAGGAGGCTAATGTCTGCTTTAACATCGCCGCCAGCTCACAGAGAGGGTCAGGTAGCGGGCTAACGCCTGGGTTAACGGCCCCGCCAGATCACATACTCGGAGACAGACCTGAGGAAATGTAATGACAAAGGTTCGAAATCCTCCGAGAAACCTTAGAGGTGATTGAGTTTCTTTGTTGAGGACCTTTTCAGATGTACTTTTATCAGGTCAGCTGGCAGGGGTAAGTGTAACATCTGGACAGAGAGAGAGTAGAGAGGTGTAATCCATACGTTACTTCTGCTGCCAACTGATGCAAGATAGACAAGAAGGTTAGACCGGCTGTAGGGTGTAAACGTGGACCGATGCCAAGCCACGTACCTCCAGTCGGAGGGGTGTAATGTCTGTTTTTACACTGCTGCCAATGGAGATGTTAGTGCAATTCCCAAAGGCCTGTTTGAATCCCTCTCTTCTGGGTTCAGTTACAAAAGAAAGAAAAGCTAAAAAGAAGGGTCACGTCTGCCAGTCGTTTGCTTTAAATACAATGTTCTCTTTTTGCTACAAGACCATTTAAAAGTCAAAGAATTAACGTTTGGATGTTTTTATGCTGATAACTGTCAGTTATACTTCAGTGAGACTGTCACACCAAATACCTTCCTTTGATTCATTAAGTTGTATTTATGCCATGGCCATAGATGATCTATCAGATTTTCTGATTGTCTGGCAGTTATATATTAAACTGCAGGTAACCATAGCAACAGAATTGCTTCCACTGCGTTTAAAAAGCAGTAAAAACGTTAACGTGTTATTATTGCATTAACTTTGACAGCCCTAAAATGTACTTGTTACATCAAGCTTCCCTATAAGTGACTAATGTAAGACTGACTTAGATAGCCAGTCGCGCAATGCATTATGGGTGAAATAAGGGGAAAGAAACGTGAGCGCTGATAAGACAAGTTACGAATGGGTTAGCCAAATTTATTTCGAGGAGAAAACAAAGTTTTACCTCCAAGTAAAGTAGTTTAGTGTACAGTATATAATCTGGCTAAATGGCTGGTATGCTTAACATTATTAAAACCAATAGAAATTATGGCAAAAACAGATTAATCCCTCATTTAACTGATGGGACTGACAACAAACAAACTTTAAAGAAAAGGATGATGATTTGAACACAGCTTTCCTTTTTGCCTTTGGTAATTGGCTGTGGTATAAACCTGATAATACACTCCAAGATGTCCTGATATAGAAAATAATGGACTCTTCTCCACCTATCTATTTTCTTTTTGTATATTAGGACTCCTCGCCATGTATTATCGCTTGCGTAAAACCCAAATAACGGCTAAAGTCCCCGGTTGTATGTTTGTCCACAATGAAAGAAGTCTCACGGCAGGCAAAGGCAAAGTGACATTTGTCTGCTTTAATAACCATCAACCTCTAAAGACATTTAGTGTACCGACCACAGAAGGACGTCATGTGGCCCTTCAAAGCCAAAACAACTTGGTCCACATTCAAACTCCCTTCATTTCCCAACTTTTTTTCGTCGCCTGTTTTCATTTTGTCTTCATGCAAAGGAACATAATCAAACACATTTTTTATTTGGTTTTGGACTGGACCGTACAAAGAGGTGGTCTGATCTCTCTATTTGTGTTGTCTGTTCTTGGCTTCAGTCGTGGCTCTCTCTCTCCTCGCGATCATGTTTCACTTTGTCGCCCGACTCTCCCCGCTGAGAGGGGACTGTCACCCAGCGCTGTGCCAGGCCCGGAGCTGGCTCACACACACGCACAAACACACACATACACACACACACACACACTCACTCTTCTCTCCGTCTCCCATATTTAAGAAAAAAAAGTTCTCCTGCTCTGTTTTTCCCCGTGTCATCTTGCTGAGAGACTCGTTCCTCCGGGCAGATTTGAAGCATGTGGTGGCCAGAGATTTAGATAGATATATCTCTCCCATTAACATCTGCTCCCCTGGCCTGCTCCGCTCTTTCCAGAAGGCCACCGCACACACACACGCACACACATACATAAACACGCACACACACACACACACACACACACACACACACACACACTACGGTTCATCCATGGTTGACAATCAAGGACAGTTGGTTTTGAGCAGTGTCAGGACAGTTAGACTCTCACGGGGAGTCTCCAAACTACAGGCGACTGGCACACAGACAAACACTCAGAGAGCACATTTACGGCCAAACACTGAACGCCATCTGTCAGTCACTGTAGGAGGATATTACTGCTGACACACACACACACACACACACACACGCAAACACACGCGCACACACACACACACACACACACACACACACACATACACACATGCAGACACTTTCTGTCTGGCTGAATCTGTATTTATTACACAGAATTGACACCAAAACTGGCTCATGTGTGTGTGTGTGTGGACAAATGAAAGTGTGTGTATCTGTGTGTGCACTAGTTTGTCTTCTTGTGCATATTTTGCCTGCTGTGTAAACACAGCATGTCCCGTTTTGTCAGGAAGGTTGTCTGTGTGTTGCATTTTCCTTTATTTTACAGGACAGCGATTAATAATATTGACAGCGATCGTGCTCACGTGGTAATTTTCTGGAGGAAGAACTCTTACTGGTAAAAGTTACTTCACTTTAACAAGTAAAAGTCCTGCATTCAAAAAGTATTATTAAGTCAAAGTACTCATGATAGTAAATTATTAGAAATATGATATGTAGGGGCTGCAAGTAATGATTATTTTCTTATTGATGAATCTCTTGTTTATTTTTTTCAATTAGTTGATTATTTTTTTTGTATATAAAATGTTATAAAATTGCAAAAAATGCCCACAAAATACATAAAATTAACCAAACCCAAGGTGAGGAGTTCAAATGACATGTTTTGTTCAACGAACAGTCCTAAAAGATATTCAATTTATAAGTGCATAAAATTAATGAAAGGAAGCACTAAATGCTCACATATGTGAAGCTGAAACAAGTGAGTGAATGTTTAGCATTTTTATGAAAATTGTTGTTGATCAATATTCGGTCAATGGACCACATCATGTTACTGTATAATTATTATTATTATCATTATTATTATTGATGCATTAATGTGTAATCAGTGTTTTTAGTGTTGCAGCTGGTCAGGGAGGTCATTTTAACTGGTGTAATATAACAAAGTATTTAGAATTATTGAGAAGTATTAAGAAAAGTGCTGTACTTAAGTGCAATTTTGAGATATTTGTATACTTTAATTGCGTATTTCCATTTTCTACTACTGTATACTTCTACTCCACTGCAATTCAGAGACAGAGACGTTAACCGCAAATTCGTTTTTAACGCCACTCATTTCTTAACGCATTAACGCAGCATTTTTAGGCTGCGGTGAGCTCAGTTTTCAGTGAAGATAACAGCATCATATTAAACGAGAAAATCATGTCATACTAGCTTGTCGGGAAGGAGGCTAAATAACTGCTCCAAACTTAATCAAAATTTTGGCTTGGCCATTTTCAACGGGGTTCCTTGACCTCTGACCTCTACTGTATATATGTGACTGAAAATGGGTTCTATGCCCACGAGTCTCCACTTTATAGACTTTGCATATTTTCTATGCTAAATGCAGTACCTGTGAGGGTTTCTGGACAATATTTGTCATTGTTTTGTGTTGTTAATTGATTTCCAATAATAAATATATACATACATGTGCATAAAACAATCATATTTGTCCACTCTCATGTTGACAAGAGTATTAAATACTTGACAAATCTCCCTTTAAGGTACATTTTGAACAGATAAAAAATGTGCGATTAATATGTGATCAATCGTGATTAAATATTTTAATCGATTGACGGCCCTAGTTAAAAATAAAAATTACTTGTTTTTTAACTAACATACCAACTATAGTATATAATTATATATATATTCTTACGGTAAGAATAACACTTTATTTAATGAATTAATTATATTTTTTCTCCGTTCTGTTTGAAAGTCCCATGATTACAGATGATACGACCAGCCTGAAACAATAACGCACACGGACGTCATTCTGCAGCCCCATCCTCTCACTTCCCCGCGACCCTGCGTGGACAAAGGGAAGTGTCAACACCACCTCTCTAACTGCACAATTAACATGCAAATGAGCTCCGTCGCTAATGGCGATGGCAAAGCGCTCTTATGATGGAAATATGCTTTCTGTTTTGGCAGTATGGGTTAAACATTAGTCTGTGGAATCAGCTGAGGACAGAGGGCCCCGAGGCCTCCCTGAGGGCAGGAAGAGAGAGAGAGAGAGAGAGTGACGGAGAGAGGTAGACGTACACAGAGAGGGAATGGCCTCTGCACCTGCTTCACTATGAAGCTACAACACACACACACACACACACACACACAGAGCACGACCAGGCAGTTATAATCAGCCTCGTTCAGGCTGTCAGCCCGGTCAATAACTTATCCCCTCAACTGCTTTTGTTCTAGCAGCAGCTCGGCTGATGCGGCCGCTTGCCCCTTATTCAACTGAAATTTATTTTCAATTGCTGCCCTCAGGCACCGGCCCTGCGGCGGCTCAGTGACCGGGCAAATAAACAAACCAGCAGTTTACCACTACACACTCCAGATTGAATGCAGCAACAGTCTGCGATTTGCCAAATGAGATGTTTATCCAAACTCTGGACTTCTAAAAAGCATTAAATGCCCCTACTGTTTGTTCACATCTGACTAAAAAGCCTCGTATATTCGCAGCTTTGTAGAGCTCATATTACGTGTGATGGAGCTGGCAAGCATCTATCTGTGTGTTTTAATTCACAGATTTCAGCTCGGTCACAGGGACACCGAGCGAGGCAGGCTGACAGCATTTGTTGCCTTGTTAGCATCCGTGTCCAAAGGCCCGGCTGAACAAAAGCAGCGTTGCTCTATAGTGATAAACCTCGAGTGGCTCCCAGTAACAGGTGTGTGCTCTGTAAAAAGGACCAGTTGTTTGTCAAGCCTCATGAAAAGAGGAGCTGATGGCCACGAGTCCATTCAGTCGTCATTGACTGGCACTGAAAAGCAAAATGCACTGAATCTCTGGAGAAATTAAATCTGTCTGTCAGTAATATTTCTAAATGCAGTATAGACAACTCAATGTTAAATATGAACATTTTAATAGAAGCACATTCCCTGAAGCTGTTGACACTTGAATGTTAGATCTCTGACACTTTAAGGTATTCGTCTTTGCAATCATTTTTTGGGTAATTTGCATATTTGACTTCTGAATTGTAAATCTTTCACACCCTTAGGCATATTGTTCTCAGCTCATCTTTTATGCTACTTTATGTATTTTAATTAGGGCTGTCAAAGGTAACGTTATAACGCAAATTTGTTTTAATGCCACTAATTTCTTTAACGCAACTTGCGATTTTTCGGTTATAGCAGACTCAGTTTTAAAGAGTGAAGATACTGGTGTCATATGAAACTAGAAAACCTGAGGAATCCATTGGTATCAACCGTGTCATACTAGTTTGTCGCAAATGAGGTTAAATAACGCTCCAAACTTGCACTAAATTTTGGCAAGGAAAACCTGGCAGTCATTTTCAAATGGGTCTCTTGACCTCTGACCTCAAGATATGTGAATGTAAATGGGTTCTATGGGTACCCACGAGTCTCCCCTTTACAGACATGCCCACTTTATGATAATCACATGCAGTTTGGGGTAAGTCATAGTCAAGTCAGCACACTGACACACTGACAGCTGTTGTTGCCTGTTGGGCTGCAGTCTGCCATGTTATGACTTGAGTATATTTTTGTATGCTAAATGCAGTACCTGTGAGGGTTTCTGGACAATATCTGTCATTGTTTTGTGTTGTTAATTGATTTCCATTAATAAATATATACATACATTTACATAAAGAAGCACATTTTTTGCCCACTCCCATGTTGATAAGATAATTTAATACTTGACAATTCTCTCCATTAGGGTACATTTTGAACAGATAAAAAAATGTGTGATTAATTTGTGATTAACTATGGAAAATCATGCGATTAATCGCGATTAAATATTTTAATCGATTGACGGCCCTAATTTTAACATGTTCTTATGTGACGGTTTTTTTCGTGTACTCACATTATGAGGGTTTGATGCTCGCTGCAGTCCTTTACAAAGCAGAATAAGTGGAAAGAAAAAAGAAAAAGCTTTAGAGGTGCCAAATAAGTGCTATAAAATGCTTCTTCTGTTTAACTGCCACCAGTAGAATAAAAGGTGGAACCTGTGGATAAAAAAATATTGCTGCATTTTTTCACACCTTTCTGCCTCTCCTCTCCTCTCCTCTCCCCTCCTTTCCTTTTCCTCTTTAATATATTGTTTTATTACTTGGTTTCATTTCTTATGTTGCATCGTTATCACCAACTTTCTGTCTTTGCTGCATCTCTTAATGAAGAAGAGGACTCTGAATCTCAGTGGGATTAGGTAAAAGTATAAATCTAATGAGGATCATTCTTGTGAACCCTGCAAGGAAGATAAGCCCCTGCATTATGATAAACAGTGCTATTATCGGTGTTTGATTACTTTTTCATTTCACTTGTAGGCTTTTAATTGCAGTAGAAAAAAAAAATCCTAAACTTCAGAGTGCAAACCAGTGGCATTAAATAATCCTCCTGTTAACCACACCATCATAGACCAAACTGCCAGATTTACACTAAAACAGAACAGATTTACATTCGCCTCTTTAACATTCAACAGCATTTGTGTTGTGCATGTTATTTGCATGTGCATGAGTGTTTTGTGCATGATGTTGTGTCTTACTTACAAATGATCCCCCCTGTATGAATGTAACAGAGCTGGATGGAGCAGCAGCAGCAGCAGCAGCAGCAGCAGCAGTTGTCTGTGCTTTCCTCAGCTCCTAATTAGCCAGAATTAAGAAGTATTTCTCGGCCCATTGAAGGGTCCATTTCCTTTGAAATCAGAGCATAATAAACCTTAAGTAATTACCCCAACTCATGACTATTAACTCGCAAACCGCCAGCTTCCCTTGACAACATCCTCCTCAGTGTTGTGCGGTTAAAAGGCCATTGCAGCTACCCAGCTATTTACATCCCATCTGGCATCCTGCGAGGACAGACAGGCTCCACTCATTCCTAAAGACAAAACAACACCAAGACGTGTTCAAATCAACTCTTTCACTCGCTTCTCAATTTAGCCACGGAACTTGTGTTTTCTTCCCTCCAAATAAGTTACAAAAGGGCTTCTTCTTCTTCTTCTTCTTCTTCTCCTTTTCTTTATCTTTTTTGTTTAATCCACACACTCATTTGCATTAGGAGGGGGGTTTTGGGTGTGAATGTATAATCTTCTTGCATTTAGTAGCCTGTAATCCCGACGCCTTTTCTGTGATGTGATTTTCTCCTCTCGGTCCCCCATGAACAATTAACTTGTAATCTCCACAAACATCCATTCTGTCGCTGCAGAGATGAGACGCAGAAACACCCGAGAGACCCGGCGGACAAACCGCTCCGCTCCGCGCTGAGCTCCCAGAGGAGCAGCGCTCTAACTATTACACTGAACCGGGCTCCATTAGAGCTGCAGACCGGTTCCTCTCATTTCATCCTCATTTTACCCCTTTTATTTAACATTTGCTGTTAAATAAATGCGGTCTGACCATGTCTGTGTTTTAAATCACCATCAGCTGGTGTTATTGTGCAAACGTGGAGACTGCAGATGAGACATGAAGAGAAATAAAATGAACCAAATATCAGATTTATAAAGATTCAGATTTTCCTCGCTTAATTACAGAGCTGTTTCCAAAATATTAATTTTAATAGGCCGACAAACAAAAGTGCTGCTATATGTCCAGGGAAATTCAATTTCTGTAAGAATAATTTAAAGAGAAAAAAGCCAATTATCAGAGAGTAAATTTCGATTAGTTTTCCTTTTACATATTTTGTCAATAATTAACATATTTAACCAATTTCTTGTAAAAAAAAAATCTACTATTAAATTTAATTATCTTCGTTTATTTCAAATAAGTAAATAAGCAAATAAGAGTCCAGTGGAAATATATAGTCTGTAAAAGTCAACACATCGTTGCGTTTTTTTAATCTGAGGCCTTATTGCGTTGGATGGGAATATTACATACATTTTAAATAATGTTTAAATACTGAAAAATGTGCAAGAATTAAATATGTTTTGGCTGAAATAAATTAATTGATTTAGATAGATCAAGGTTTGCTTTTATCTAAAAATAAACCAAGTTTGTAGCTATTTGTTTATGAGCTATCGATGTGCACCTATTAAGAAAGTAATAATAGGCGTAAAATTGATCTGAATTAGACTTCAGGAAGTTGAACTCATAATTGAAATGATGAATATTGTTTTAAATGTTTAAGAGTGACTACTTAAAATAAAAAAGAGAGGAGAAGACAGTGAGATATGATCCATAATTTCAGTTTTATTGAAATTTCATCCAGGGGACGCTGGGCGATAATAAATATTTCATCAATCATCAACAATGTACAAAAATAAAGACACGGGGTCTCTGGGCATAACAAATTCAATTCAGCAAAAAAAAAACAATCATGCTGTGATAATTATTACCATCATGCAAAAAGAAGAAGATATACAAATAAGAAATAAACATGGAAAAATCAGAGCACAAATGGACGCACAATGAGCCACAAAAATAAAAAATAAATCCAAAGAATTTTAAAACAAATTTCAGAACCATTTTAGCCAAACACATAAATGTCAGTATTTTTCATTTTACAACTCAAGTTTAAAATCCTTGGTACAAGGCACAGAGAGCATTCTTCGTTTTCACAAAATGACGCCTGATACAAAAAAAGTCAAAGTAAATCAACAATTCATGCAGCCTCCTTCACTTTCACTTTGTGCTGTGAGACTAAAAGTCACACACAAGTGGCATCTTGTTGCATGACGCACAACTTTATCTTTTTTACACCTTCAACTGGCAAAATCAAGTCTTTATATAAGTCCTTGTTACAAGGAGGAAAATAACTTTTTTTTTTTCTCATACGCCAAACAAGAAAACAGACTAAACAACAACATGCACAAGTGAACAAGTTGAGGCCAAATCCACCCTCATGCCCTGAACTCTCTCTATTTACACACATCAGCACATGTCAGTCTCTGCGTGGCATCATTTCATCAGATCCTTCTCCACTGAGAGTCTCGTGAGGCCTGCGGAGGTGATGGAGGTGATGTGTGGAGGAGGAGGCACCTGGCAGATGGTGCAGGGACACGGCAGACCGGCCCAGTGCTGGAAACCCGGACCCAGCTGCAGGCCCGGGGGCCCGGCCGGGGCCCCCTTCATCAGGGGATGGGGGGCCCGGATAGACGCGAGGCCCGGCAGCGCGCTCGTCAGCGTGGAGGACGTCGGGGTGGACAGCGCGCTCCCGAGGAGAGGGTGCACCTGGTGCGCGGCTGCTGCTGCTGCGGCGGCTGCTGCTGCTGCACCGGGGCCACCGGAGTGTCCACCTGCACCGGGACCGGGCCCGTGCGCCACGGAGCCGCAGTGGAAGGCCGAGTTGTGTCCTCCGTAAATGTCCCCCACCAGCCGCTTCATCTCGTCCAAGGAGCTGTTGAGCATCAGGATGTAGTTCCTGGCGAGCAGCAGCGTGGCGATCTTGGACAGCTTCCTCACCGAGGGCCCATGCGCGTAGGGCATCACCTCGCGCAGGCCGTCCATGGCCAGGTTGAGGTCGTGCATGCGCTTCCTCTCGCGGCCGTTGATCTTGAGCCGGAGGTGGTACATCTCCTCCTCGGTGACCTGCTTCTTGAGTTTGAACTTGTTGGAGCTGCTGCTGCTGCTGCTGCTACTGCTGCTGCTTCCTACGGACTTGGGGTCTCCAGACCTCAGCAGATCCGCTGCGGTCAGCTTCTGGCGCAGCTCGCTGCTCTGCGTGGACGAGGACACTGAGGAGCCGACGTGGTGCTGGTGGTGGTGGTGGTGGTGTGGGTGGTGGTCTCTCAGAGACATCACATCCATGTCCGGAGAAGAGGCTCTGCTGCTCGGGCTGGAGGCGGAATTCATTTTATGGGTTCGCTTCAGAGGTGGCTGGGAGGAGGTCTCTGCTGGAACACTACCTCTCTCTCTCTCTCTCTCTCTCTCTCTCTCTTTACTCTCTCTCTCTCTCTCTCTCTCTCTCTCTCTCTCTCTCTCTCTCTTTACTCTCTCTCTCTCTCTCTTTCTGGAGTGTCTCTGGTCACCTGATGTTGTCTGTCTCCCTCCCTGTCCCGCGCTCCTGTCCCTCTTATCACATCGGTGTCCACTCTGCCTCTCTCTGCCGCCCGTGTCTCTTGTCTCTCTGTGTGTCTCTGCGGTGAGGAGGACACTGATAGAGGCTATTTATACATGCGAGGAAACAAAAGCGGCTTTCCTCTTCATACCGCCTCGTTAGGAGGATGACGTGCCCGGTAGAAAGGGGCGGTGTGTTTCACTGTCTCAGAGACCGCGGTGAGACACCATTCACTGACACTGTCACGACACTGCTGGGGGGCACAGCGAGCCTCTCTTCTTCATCTTCTTCATCTCTTCTCTTCTCTTCTTTTCTATTCTTCTTCTCTTTCTCTCCTCCTCTCGTGGATCAGAAAGTTGCTCTTCCTGGGACAAACCGGTCAGTTTTAAAATTGCTTCTTTTTATACGGTTTTTATCAAACTTATCCATGTCATAGAAGTTGTTCTGAGAGCCTCTCCTCGTACTGAATCACTAGATGTGGCCTGACTTGTCTGCTGAGCCTTTTTGCGCGCTGCGTAATGTGACTTTTACGCACAAGATCTTTGTTGTAACATCGCGAAAAAAAAAATGTCTTTCACATGTTTTGACATAAAAAAATGTTGATGAAATGCACCAAGAAGAGGAGAGACTGTGTTCATTTAAACAAACTTCCTCAGCATCTCACACACTAAGTGCTCACTTTGAGAGTTTATCAGACAGTTAAACCAAAGTGTCCGCGCGGTCCGACGGTGGTTGCCTGAGGGAATGAGGAGGAATGAGGAGGAAAGAGGAGGAATGAGGAGGGAAATTGCTTTCCCATTCAGCGGCTCCCCTGCTGCCGCAGGGTGCGCGGCCTCCGCTGGGACAGAGGTATACCATGCCCGCTCCGACACTCGGCACTCTGCTGGCCATATGTCAGCATGTGGGCCTCATGTCTGGACCTTCATAAAAACTTCTCATCGCTTCCATGTTTTCCTCTAGGATAATTTTTCATTTAATTATTATTATTATTATTATTATTATTATTATTATTATTATTTTGTTGTTATTATTATTATTTATTATAATAAAACGCCACAGAATAGCGTTGGGAATACAGGTTTATAAATGTGTTTTTTTCCCCAAGAGATTCTAACAATTTATCCCTAAAATAAATAATAAATAAATTAAAATAAATAAATAAATAAAATAGGAACTAACTCTATTTTGATTGATAATATTCAGCACTTAATTATTTAAAAATAGAGTAGAAAATAAATAGTAAATATAAAATAGAATAGTATATTAGATGACAATCAAAATGCTGAGCAAAAACTGCTCACAATACAGTCATTATATCATTTCAAGAATTGAATTCACTTTATTCGTCCCTCAACGGGCAATTTGGGGCCAACACACACACAAAGGATTCACACATCTAAAAATACAAAATAAGTGCATGAGAAGCTGTCAAACATTATACATTAATCAGCTATATTTTCACAATACAATAAACCAATTTGAAGCATTTATCTATCATAAAACATATTGTATTGATTAATCATCAAACAGACGGATCTCTGAAGGTGTTTTTGTATTGAAATATCAGGAGAATGCATCAAATTGAGTCAGTATTGTCTATATTGAGCTGCTGAGAGTGCTCTCTCCACTCTGAAGAGTCTCCTCCAGATCTGTTTTGTGGCGGTGGAGTGGAGGAACGGGCCACCAAACAATAACATGTGGAAGTAACTGAAGCACTCTTCCTCTGACCACCACCTCAGCATCCCTCCATCCATCCATCTGTCTATCCTTCCATCCATCCGTCCGTCTGCACACCCACCCAGCACTTCAAACCCTGGATAATAAAGTCTGTCTCAAACTCGGCTCGGTGCTCTATCCTTTCGCCAATGAGATCCCCCTGGTAGAACAGTAAAAATGTGTATTCACGGCCTCATTGTTGGCCCAGCAAAAGAGCCCTTCTCATAAAGGTGCTGCCAATGCAAAGAAAAAGCGCTGGTCGGCTTTGCTCTCTCCTGGTGGCATTTGAAAGTGTAAAGCTTTGAATACCAATTGCTTGAACTGGACATATGTGAATCCGCTGTAAGCCTACTAATCCTGTCCCCAAGTGTTTCTTTGTGTGCGGGGCAGCCTCGCACACCCAAGAGAAAGTGTTCCTAATCCGGCCAATGTGGAGAAATGTGTGAATGAGAGGGCCAGAGGAGAGCTCACAGAGGAGGTGTGTGTGAGCATGTGTGTGTGTGTGTGTGTGTGTCAGGTATCAGTTTGTGCAGGAACACATGCTTTTGAATGAATTTCTTTTGCTGAATTTATGTTTTTTTTTTGGTGTTTGTGAGTGTGTGTGTGTGTGTGTGTCCATCTGAGGCCCCTGGCTCCACACCACCAGGACACTGGTCTAAATGGAGCCAGTTATTCACCGGTCCCCACACTACTGTCGCAGCAGGTCGCCTCTAATGTGCTCTTTTCACTGCGTAAGCTCCTCGCTTTCCTTTTATTCCTCTGTTCGTATCTTGTTTTTTTTTTATCTCTTCCCCTCTCTCCTCCTCTCACACTCTGTCTCGCTTGCTGTCTCTCCAGTTTCGGCTCGCTTCTTTTTTTTAATCTTTCTCTCTTTCACAAGTGGCTCTCAGCCTTCTCACATCAGTTCTCTGGGCAGCAAAAGGACAGCTATGGTTAACATAGTCATTGGGTCAAAATTTAGGTCAATACTGGGGTAACCTATATTACAATGGAATGCCTTGACTCAGTTACAGTGTTATTGGGTTATGTTATGGATGAAAAGTGTTATAATCAAGCTCTTTTTAAACTTGCATGTCAGTATTTGTTGCTGATTATATCTTTGAATGTCATGCACATCATTTTGTACAACTGACAGTACATTTAACAGTTTTAAGGTAAAACTTGAGCTTATTCTATAACACTGGGTAAAAAAACCCCAACATTTTTAGTTTGGTTAAATAACCCATCAGTCATATAAAACAATTACACTAACACTGGGTCAAAATAATCCATTGGTACTGGGTGAAGTTAACCCAGTATAGCATTGGAGCTATTTTGAACCATTATTTATGTGTAAAGCATCTACGTCTTTCTGTGCTAAGGCTGAGGAGTCAGAGTGAATTTTTATTGAGTGATGTGCTCTTCCAAAATTTACTCTTGAAGGCTTAAAGCGGCAGTATATTTTTTAGCATCATTGGGCAAAAATTCCATAATAACCTTTCAGCATATTGTAATTCAAGTGTTCTGAGAGATATGTTCTGACTTCTGCTCCTCCTCATGGCTCTGTTTTCGGGTTTTAAAAAATCTAGTCCGTGAAGAGGAACGCTCTTCATTGAGAGAGCGTTCCTATTGGCTGTGCTTCTCATTTTACAGCTAAACCGTGCACTACAAGATGTTTCTGAAAACATTTGAGGAGAGAAATAGGCATTAACGTAACAGAATATTGATTCATATTTGATCAGCGCTGCCTAGTTTGACCGTTGGGTCGGAGATCACGAGTGATTGACAGCCGGTTCTCATAGACGGCAGCTGGACAGCAGACCTCAGATCTGCTCTGACTGCTTGTTTTCCTCCGGTCTGTGAAATCTTGCAGATGCCGTTAGGAGTACCGGAGGACACCGGAGGACACAGAGGCACATGATTTTTTTTAGGTTACCTGTTTCATGTACTACTGTCACGATATAGCGACCGCTTTATAAAAATAACTTTTTTTAATCATATTTGCTCCAATCTCGCCTACTTCAGCTTTAATACAAGTTAAATACTCAGATTTAGACTGGTGGTTCCGAAGATTTTGGACTTTTTCCCCCACTTAAAGCAATGTCTACTTGCGACTCATCAGAGAGGGTCAGAGAGGTAATTTTTTGTTGTTTTATCGCTTGCGAAAATAACGCGTCAATGGAAATTTGTTTTAACGCCACTAATTTCTTTAACGCATTAACGCAACTTGCGATTTTTAGGTTGTTGCAGGCAGTTTTAAAGTAGAGTGGAGATACTTTTCAAAGGGGTCCCTTGACCTCTGACTTCAAGATATGTGAATGTAAATGGGTTCTATGGGTACCCAAGAGTCTCCCCCTTACAGACATGCCCACTTTATGATAATCACATGCAGTTTGGGGCAAGTCATAGTCAAGTCAGCACACTGACACACTGACAGCTGTTGTTGCCTGTTGGGCTGCAGTTTATCATGTTATGATTTGAGCATATTGTTTTATGCTAAATGCAGTACCTGTGAGGGTTTCTGGACAATATTTGTCATTGTTTTGCGTTGTTAATTGATTTCTAATAATAAATATATACATATATTTGAATAAAGAAGCACATTTGCCCAATCCCATGTTGATAAGAGTATTAAATACTTGACAAATCTCCCTTTAAGGTATATAAATAATGTGTGATTAATCTGTGATTAATTGCGATTAACTTGGTCCATCATGCAAATTTTAATCGCATGACAGCCCTAATAAATTTAATTTGGGACAGCATAAATGTTTTTCTCCACTTTCCTAACCTGTTAATCAAAGTGTTCTTGACTGAAAGGGAAAGGTTTTAGGAAATGTGGTCTTTCTTTCGAGAAATATTGAGGCCAACAGCACTTTTGGTTTGAGGCTGTTATTACCATTACCATTACCATTACCGTCTTATTATTTTGCTGTTATAACATCAAGTTATCATGCTTGTTATTCTGCTGAGTTACAGTTGTTCATTTTACTGAATAAGAATTAAGGTTGTAAAACACATGTTAAGTGTAAATATTGATGCATGATTACCAGATAAAATCATTGTCCCAAACAGTAACATAAAGAAATGTTCTTCACATCCAACTACAGTATTAAAGGAGCAGTGTGTATGATCTGGCGGTATATAGAGCTGAGGTTGCAGATTGCAACCAATTGAAGCCACTCCTGTGCGTCAAGTGCGTAGAAGAACTATGGTGTCAGACGTGAAAACGCGAATGGCCCTCTCGAGAGTCAATTGGAGCAGAGTTAGTGTGTAGAGTGTGTGTGTATGTGGGAAGTGAGTGGTGAAGCAAGAGAGAGAGAGCAGCAGTGACGGCAGCGAGTAACGTCATTGACTCCGGCCAAGCAGGAAAGGTTAACAGTGTTTGGTTTGTCTGTTCTGGGCTTCTGTAGAACATGGTGGAGCAACACGGACAACTCCATGAAGAAGACCCGCTCCCTATGTAGATATAAACGGCTCGTTCTAAGGCAACGAAAACAAGACTCTTATTTTCTGGTGATTATACACCAAAGAACACATGCTTATTAATATTTTATTCCATTTTTGTAAATAGATAATTGTTACACACTGATCCTTTAACTCCTGAAATGAACTCTTTAATTAATGCATACCTTGAGTCTCTAGATCAAACCCTTTCTTATCCCTTCATATTCTTCTGTCAAACCTTATAAAGTTCCCTCTTCTCCTCAAACTTAACAATTCTCTGGTGTCAAGGGGATTTTTCGTATGTTTATGATAGAATAAACGTACTTTATTACGGCTCTAAATTGTTGTACGCAACTATGGTGTGGGGGAAATATCACTCCCATAGTATTACTCCCTTCACAACAACAACCAGCGTACATGAAAGCTAACATTCCTTTAAATTTCAATTGGACATATCTGCAATCTGTATTGACTTTTGGTGTGTTATGTTTCCAACTGAGGGCTAACCGCTAACGTTAGCGCGTCACTTTTCGCTAGCTAACTATTGAACGGAGAGCCATCAGGGGTCAACTATTTACCTGCCCAACATACCAAACTTAGTCTTTGTGGGGACGGGGCAATGTTGTGATTAGCGTTAAATTAATTATGAATTTAATTATAATAATAATAATTAACTGCAATGTAACTTAACTAGTATCCCGCCTCACCTGAGTGATGCATGTTAGGTAAAGGTAAAATAATAAACTGATCATTAGAGCTTGAGCAGTGCAGGGAACTGCTTGGAAAGCATCAAATTAAGATAATTTTCTTCGTGACATCAACATGCCAAAAAGCTGCTGTGTGACTGGTTGTACTAATAACAGACCAAAAATCCAAGTCTCCAGCTTTATATTATACTAGCTGAGGAATTGCAAAGGAAAAAGTAGCTGGAGGCGGCCACCAAGAGGACTCACAATGTGAGTGTCAACCACAACAGACCCTGGTCCCCAAAGTCATTTCATATCATGTGATAATAATAAACAACTCTCATACTAATAGGTCATGTAATAATGATATCTGGTGGTCTGCAGGGTCTTGTATGGGGATTCTGCCTGTGTTTTGCCCACCTGCAGCTACGTGTCGTCACTCCGTGAGGTCAGCTCGGTTACTCTTATAGTGAGCTTCAGCTCATTGTTTAGCTGTCCAGCACACAAGCAAACAGCAGGCGGACACAGTTAGACTAGCTAGTGAGCATAGTGGAGCCTTTAGCAGCTAAAGAGACAGATATTTCCCCCAGGAGGTGGTGGAGACCAAAAACAGAGCTAAAAGAGAGAGAATATGTGACTTGGATATTGGACACAACTCCAAATGAATGGTAATGTTGTTCCGTCTTCTTGTTTCAATTTTAACTCTGTGTCACATAAGTATCAGGACTAAAGATCCAAGGTATGTAGATGTTTTTAATAAAACACCCGTACATTTAAGGTTTAAATATGTCAGAGAATTGAGTCAACACTCTCTACCAATCTCCTCTCCGTCTCTCCTTCCTGGGTGGGCCAGTGCCACTAGACCCCCTCTAATAAGCTCATGGCAGTAAACAGTCAATGGAGGCGTCCCTCCAGCAGTTTGTGAAGACAGTAGTCGGCTGTCTCACCATCACTGTGACACAAACAGTGTCAGTTGAACATCTCTGTGCTGAAAGGAGAACACACAATGCACACTCGGAGGGAGGTCAAGGTCGCAGCCGAAGGTGTCAAGATTGCTTTTAAAGTAAATCAGTATCTGTGGCATTCATGCATTTTGGAAATAATTGTAAAATTCACAGGAAATGGGCTTTGTTTCAGTTACTGTTTTTGATTATCTATGGCAATCGGGAACCATTAAAGGGGACATATCATGAAAAACTCACTTTTTCAGCGCGTGTGCTCATACATTTGGGTATCTGGAGTTCCTACCAACCCACAAACTGTGAAATAAGACGACCCAGTCAGTTTTTCTGTGGGCTGCCTAGATCAGTAAATTTATGCTTAACAAACAAGCCATTCAGATTTGGCTCCCCTTCCTATGTCCCATGCAGACTCATTAGAATATACCACCCACAGCTTGAGAACTACCTTTGCAAAGGTGCACCATATTTTATGTATGAATTATGAATTCATACATAATATTTTATGTATGAATTATAATATGAAAAGTATGAATTTTTCTCACAAGCAAATATGAACTTGAAAATAAGCATGATATGTCCCCTTTAAAGCACTGTTGAAATGTTCTGATGGTATATGAAATTATTTTATTCAAGTGCCCTCTTTCTGTTTTAATAATCCCATTACTGGAATTTGATTACGTTCATGATTTGTCTTCATCATATTTTTGTAATCTCACTGAAAGTCGCGCCTGTTTGTAGCTCTGTCTAAAACATCCAGGCAACTCCGAAATAAATAGCTGCTGTTCAGTATTTGATGCACTTCATTTGTCATCTTTTCTTTTTGACATTGTACTCGCCCGGCGTCATGAGTTTGCTGTTATTACGTCAAGATGTCAACGCTACAGTTTGTTATTCTGCTTTAGGGAACGTGTCGTACAGGTTAACAATGAGCTGACTTTTGAGTTTACAGAGTAAATATAGATGTATGTACCTGATAAATCAACGCCTTGTACAGTAACATCACTGTTGGAGGCGCCCTGATGAGAAACATCCTGTTCCAGTTTCAAAAAAGCTTGAGGCAGAAAAGCTTCACCTGGATCAAACCACTGGACTGAAAGCAAAGCATGTGTCATGTTGTCTTTCCCTAAAAGAGGGGAGATAAATTGAAGCTATCCTAGAAGGGCTCTCGGAGAGCGCAGACCTCCGCCAAGGTGCCTGATTTTAAAAACAGATCACAGATCACAGCCTCACCACCGTGAGGTGGTTGGCTTATTATTAACACGGTGTGTTCCCGTGTAACGGTGGATGCCTCTCTCATTCAGCAGCCTTGTTGTGTCTGTATAACGTTACACTACGCTGTCTCTCAGCCCGTCATCTACCGCTTTTTTCTTTCTCACCGCAGACGGCTCCCGCACCTCAAAGTGTCGACACACATCCACACACGTATCTCTCTGCTCTCAGAAGGAGGCGGGGTCACGCGTCATCAACGTGTCATCAGTTACACTGTACATGTGTTATACCCTGTGGTCTTAATGCTCAGGCTGTTTGGAATCCTTAAAAAAATTCCTGAATCCATTATGATCCGGATCGCCACCAAAATCTAATGGATTGTTCGTTGTGCCACACTACACCCCTCCAAAAAATATCATTCAAATCCATCGCAAACTTTTGGAGTAATCCTGCTAACAGACAAACAAACAAACAAACCAACGCCGGTGAAAACATAACCTCCTTCTAATAAACCAACTCTCAAAGCCTGCAAAAACCTGCAGGCAATTGCGTTAAAAGTACATATAAATCATATGAAAGGCTAAAAGACATGTTTTTGAAATTCAACCAATTAAAGGGTGTTCTAGAGACTATAGAGACGGCCTTAAATGACATTGTTGGCCTTTTAAAGATGGTCTTATAGACTTTGCAGTGGCCATTCGGTTTTCTGAGTCAATTCAAACAAACATGCAAACAAATAAACTAAAACATAGGTATGTTGCGAGTAATAAAAAAAAAAGCAAAATTGTATTATATATGATGAATTGGGGAGATGTAAAATGCTTATGATTCAGTCTTCATTCATTTATTGTAAAGCAGGGCCGGCTTAAGGCATGGGCCATATAGGCGATCGCTTAGGACGTCATCTTCTGAGGGGCGCTGATCGCCCTCTAAAAAAAATAAAATAAAAATAAAAAAAGTAAAAATAAATGCCGGTGGGTGCCCTTCCTCATTTTCTGCATTGAGGTAACAAATGAACAGATAAATAAAGAAATAAAGAAATAAAGAAATAAATACACATTTCACCCCTGCAACTCACAATTTTTCATCTTCCCAGCCGCATTTATTTAATGAAAGCATAAATTGTAGTGAAACTGACGAAACACTTTCAAGCCAACAAAATCAGGAACCAATGGTTTATTTACTGTATATTATAAGAAATACATTTATTTATGAAAATAATGATTTTTGTCTTAAAACCACTATGATGTGTGTTGCGGTTTACGGGGCTATGAGTTAGGGTTCTGGGGGGGTTGAACCCTAACTCTAACCCTAGCTCCAAATTTGAATTTGCCCTATAGGGCACCAAAAGGACTAGAGCCGGCTCGCTGTAAAGAGTGGTGTTCCTAATATTTGTTTACTTATCACTTTCTTCTTTATTGTATTGTATTTGCCCATAATTGGGCAACAAGTAGCTGTCCACTTATTTTATTTCTGTTTCTGTTGTTTGTTTGTTTTTCAATATGTAATTATATGGGTCATCATGGAATAAAGAGAAGTCAAAAAGTACCAGCACAAAAATATGCATAAATAAAGCATGCATTTTTGTATTGTTTCCTGCATTTCTGTTGGTGCTGAGGATTCAGTAACACACTTTTAGTTTAAAAAAACTGCCAATTCAATGAATGAGCAAAAGTTCTTCAGGATGACAAACTCCTGAGAGACTCCGAAGGGACTTAAAGTTTGTCTTGCTTTGGAGAGATTGACTTTGCTTGTGTGCTTGCACCATGTTTTTTGGTTTTGTTTTTGTTGTACATGAATTACTTTGACTGGACGGTCCAGTAGGAATATTTGAGCTCTATTTGGATGGAGGTTCTGTTGTTTCTTTTAGGATTATATGAAATATGAATTTACAGTTGTTTCTTTTTACTGATTAGACCTGCAGTATATTATGCCAAATGCATGTGTAACTGTTGATCTATAACTCTTTTCATTTTGCCCATCAAAGACGCCGTCAAACCACAGTTTGAAGTTTCACAAAAAGAGATTTCACAAAGGTTGAAGCATTCGAACGGCAGATGGAAGACAGCAACACGAGCATTGAGATCTAAGAGTGTAGCCGAGCGAAACCCTCCAGCCTTCGTCAAAAGCAGTTCTGATATTCATTTATTTTAAATGAAAGCAGTAAAAAATAAAAAGATGTAACTGCACCTCTCAGAAATGTTTGGGGTAACTTTTAAAAGCCGTATTTTTCCTTCTTTGGGTGAATTCTGTGTAAAAGAGAATATCAATAAGATTTCTGTCTTTCTCATTCCTGTTTTGTGAAAAGTAAACAAACCTTCAAATTATAGCAAGCCTTTAATTAAGGAGACGATCAAACAATTAAAAGCTCGTTAATTACAGACCTCACAACCATCTCCGCCAACATGAATATTGAGGTCCTAATTAATATTTGTGGGGCTGTTTTGTTCTTGGAAGACATTGGCGTTAATTAGGCAAAAACAAGTCAAATTAACATTTCCGTAATGAAGAAACATACCTTCATGTTCTTATTCCTCTCTGTCTGAACACGCTCTGATACAAATTTGGCATCTCAAAGCTTTCTGAAGCATGTTGATGATGAGTTTTATCAAACAGAAGCAAGTTTTCGGTCACGGATTTTTTTCATCTTGATGCACAACTGCTCGAGGTGTGTATTTCTTGATTGTCTCTTTTGAAAAGAGAAATATTTAGTTCTTAGTTTAGTTTTGAATCTGTGCTTTGTCACCTTTGGATGCAAGAACTCTCAAATGCAGATTTGGGGTCAGAATTTACACATTTACATCAAATAAAAATCTCTCTTCAGCTAAAATCAATTCACTTAAAAGCTGTTTCTCACCGATGCGAAAATGCGGTGCGGGAAGGTGGAAAATCCGCATGCGATCTTTCCGCATTGACAACTATGCCCATTGCGAATTACCCACGTTGCCGTGTTCACTCCACACCAGAAAAACCTATCCAGGTAGAGTGTAAGGGGCTAACGTTAACTGCACAATACATAAACTAATCAGATCCCAAATGTGATGCTAACACTAATGTTAGCTGTTGTGGCTAGCCTCGATCCATGACCAATATATAACATTAGCAAGTGCATATCAGCTACATTACCTTCTTCAGTGTATCCCAGCTGCTGGGAAATCTCAAGCCATATATTGTCCTTTATTTGGTTGTTATTATGAAACACCAATAGTCTGATAAATGTTCTGCAGGACAGAAAGAAGACCATTTGTCAGACAGAATGACAGCATTCAAAGGATTTCATTGGTCAAACATATATTTCTACAGGCGGAATTCTGAAATTGAGGTTCATCCGAATATTTTTTTTCTCGCACGAATGTTCTGCAGATGTGTGTAAGCATTCATAAGAACCCACAAAATCAGTTTTTAGAAATTTCCGTGCGATTTAATTTGGACGAAAATCTGTGCTTGGTGTGAAACGGGTTTAAAGGTGCTAAATGCGAGATTGGGGGCATTTCTATTGCCTCCGTACAGCTCTCAACATGGTGGCGGCTCAGCATACGGCTCGTAGGCAAGCTAACGGTGCTAACAGCGCTAAACGTGAAAACAATAGTAACACTGCTGACAGAGCTAACAGTGTTCACCCGAGCGGGAACCGGAGGGTGGGTGCTACGCTTCCATTTTAAGGTCTTTGCACACCAAGTTCGTATTTTTCGTACAAAATTGTTGCAAATTTAAAAATGAATACAACCTCACGTTGTGTCAATCACGTTTACTCTCACACAACTTTCGTCCGTCATAAAAGTTTTTGGAACAGGTTCGATAGCTGTTTGCTAATTTCATTCATTTATTAGCCCGTTTGGGACTAACACTATCCATTGCACAGCACACATGTAGGCTAATTAATTACATTTTGTCTTGTATTGCGAATTGTTGCAACACAGAAAAATGGCATCAGACTCAATACGATTTTTATCGGATGACAGAAAAGCATACGAAAAATACGGACTTGGTGTGCAAAGGCCTTTATGTGTCGGACTATTTCTTGGCCACGACTAGTAACTTCCTGGATTCTCCAGGGTTGCCTGGCAACTGCTCAGAGCCTAGAAATAGTCCTGAACATAACCCCTGTAAAATGGCAAATTGTTGTTTTTACATTTTGTTTTTTATGCGGATTAAACAAACAATATATAACATGTCAATTAGAGAGCTTTAGAGGTGCTGGTAGGCAGATCTTGTTACCTTTGGACAGAGCCAGGCTAGCTGTTTATGCTAAGCTAAGCTAAGCTAAGCTAACTCGCTGCAGGCTGTAGATTCATCATATTAAACAGACAAATATGAGAATGTCATCAATCTTCTCATAAGTACTTCCCAAAATGTCTGACTATTCCTTTAACCTTTACAATCATATCATCTCCAGTGTCATCCTCACCTCGGCCATCAGTCACCCTCCTCCTCCTCATTAGACTCACACAGACACACACACACACAGAGAGTTACACACACCACCAGCACTTAACCAGCCTCCAGCCCGGCCCACCAGCTTTTGCAACAAGGTTCTCCTTTTAACTGTCCCTTTCAGCGCGGGACAATTGGACACCTCCCATCGCCTCCTTTCAGGCTGCAGGCTCCAGCCTCGCCCCCCTCTCCTCTCCTCCCCGTACTGCTCCCTGTGTCACTTTGTGTCCGCTTCGCCCCCTCGCAATGGGTGCACATGACCAGAAAATGAAGCAGGGGTCTCTGCAAGCGGAGAATGAAAGCGGGGATGTTTGTGTGCGTTTGGGAGAAAAGAGAGAGAGAAGGAGAGAGATTAACATGTAGGATTTAGGATGGTGTGATGGGGTGAGGGGGTGTGAGTGAGGTGACATGTAGAGAGGAAAGTTCAGATCAGGTCTGGCTTGTGCACATGCATGTGAGCGTGTGTGTGTGTCCATCCATC
This sequence comes from Sebastes umbrosus, assembly GCF_015220745.1. NCBI lineage: Eukaryota > Metazoa > Chordata > Actinopteri > Perciformes > Sebastidae > Sebastes > Sebastes umbrosus. Next base: position 30,472,800 of record NC_051278.1, on the reverse strand, counting down.
TCTATCTTAATGTAACAAGAACATCAGGGGTGTAACCATGAACTCATTCACAATTCCAGTACTCTCATACAAACAGTCAGTGTACGTGGGGCTGCAAATGAAAACACACACACACACACGCACGCACACACACACACACACACACACACACACTCCATTAGAGGAGTATTGCAGCCTGCAGGGTGTAAGGCCTGCTTACTGTTAGAGAGATTATCACATCATTAACTGCTAATGAAAAACCAATTCAGGCAGCTCTCCTCCTGCGCTCTGGGCTCGCTCTCTCTCGCTCAGTCGGAGATTTTCTCACCGTTCACTTGCTTTCGTTTCTCAGGTTGCGCACAACCAACGATCCAAAGACCCCGCTCTAGGGTTAGGGTTCAACCCCCCAGACCCCTAACCCTAGCCCCGTAAACCGCAACACACATCAGACATTACAATGATTTTATGACAAAAATTAAGATTTTTATTTTCAATAATAACTGTATTTATTATAATATAGATACAAAATTGGTCCCTGATATTGTTGGCTTAGTGTTTAGTTAGTTTCACCACAATTTACACTTTTATTAACAAATAAGTTCGCCTTGGCAGATGAAAAAGTGTGAGAAAGAGAGTTACAGGGGTGAAGAGTGTATTTATTTTTCTTTCTTTATTTGTTCATTTGTTACCTCAGTGCAGAAAATTTCAATCTTTTTATTATAATTTTTTTTGGAGGGCGACCAGCACTCCCCAGAAGGTGGTAATTTGACTATGTTGTTTGCATGTCTGTCTGTCCAGTGTGAGGGATCCTTCCTCTGTAGCTCTTTGAGGGGAGTTTTTCTTTATTTGAATAGAGGGTCTATAAGGACCGAGGGTATCGAATGCTGTACAGATTGTAAACCCCTTGAGGCATATTTGTGATATTGGGTTATATAAATAAAATTGACTCGACTCGATTATTGAATAAAATGTTTGAAAATATCTATCTTTGACCTGCTTTTCCATTGTACCATCCAAGCAAGTGTCACAGTTTCTTGAAACAGTTTTTCAGGGGTTGACCTTGTATTTCAACGAGGGCTGTCAATCCATTAACATATTTTATCACGATTAATCACATGATTGTCTATAGTTATTTGCGATTAATCGCAAATTAATTACACATTTTTTATTGGTTCAAAATGTACCTTAAAGGGAGATTTGTCAAGTATTTAATAATATTCTTGTTTTATGTAAATATATATATATGTATTTATTATTGGAAATCAATTAACAACACAAAACAATGACAAATATTGTCCAGAAACCCTCACAGTTACTGCATTTAGCATAAAACAATATGCTCAAATCATAACATGGCAAACTGCAGCCCAGCAGGCAACAACAGCTGTCAGTGTGTCTGTGTGCTGACTTGACTATGACTTGCCCCAAACTGCATGTGATTATCATAAAGTGGGCATTTCTGTAAAGGGGAGACTCGTGGGTACCCATAGAACCCATTTTCATTCACATATCTGGAGGTCAGAAGTCAAGGGACCCTTTTGAATATTGCCATGCCAGTTTTTCCCTCGCCAAAATTAGCGTTAATTCAGAGCGTTATTTAGCCTCCTTCCTGACAAGCTAACATGACATGGTTGGTACCAATGGATTAGTTAGGTTTTATAGTTTCATATGGTGCCAGTATCTTTGCTAGCTTTAAAACTGAGACAATTGCAAGTTGGTTTAATATGTTAAAAGAAATTAGTGGCGTTAAAACAAACTTGGGTTAACGTGTCATTATCACGTTAACTTTGACGGCCGTAGTTTCAATATGTTCAAAGGTCAACATTTCTCTGACTTGAGGCACGTTAATGGATCACCAGCAGGCCTTGTGGTACAGAGACAACAGTAGTTAAGTCAGATTGTTCATCGTCGCCGCTCATCAAAGCTGAAAGCAGACCTCCTTTTCTGGTAGCCTGGAGGATGAATCGTCGATGAAATGAATCGTCTGCATATTTTAATGCTCTGAGAGAAACTTTATGGCATGAGAGAGAAAGAGACAAGAGAAACAACTCCATCAAAAACATCATCTGTCCTGTGACGCTTTGCCTTGTGACACCAGTTTGCTCCTGTGTACAGCAGTTTTATATTTATGTGTCTGCCCATGCACACTTTTTCCTGTACGTGTTTGACGGCATGTATGCCATGTGTATGTGTGTTTTGACTGCACGCAGCAATAATAAAAACCACACCAGCGCAGGCCACATTTTTCAAGTTTGTTTGACGCATTTAAAATGCTAATAACCAGTTTATTATGTGCTACATCAAATGCAAATGCTCTGTTTTACTGCCGTGAAGTTGGGCCGACGTTAGCATTTGCATATCTTATGTCTGTCTCCTTAGCATGCATGGAGGAACTGGATAGCGGGCAGACTCTCAATAAATAACATTAACAGGCGCATTAGATAAACAAGCTCCAATGATGCTGCTATTAGGGAATGCAGAGCCATAGCCCGCTTAAATGAAGGTGTTTGACACAGCAGCATATGGTGTGCAAATTCCCCCAAATCAACCTAACGCCAACGTTATCTGGAAATGTCAGGGAGAGCAGACGGATTGAAAAAACATCGCTTTAACGGCAGACGCTTTACGATGTTGAGAAAATGCTGCGGAGGAATTTGCCTCTTTAAGACCAACTGGCGGCTGGTGCTCCTCGTGCGTGCGTGTGTGAGTGTGTGTGAGTGTGTGTGTGTGTGAATGAGAATGACAGCAGTTAAGAAACTGTAATTGTAAATGAGAAACTTTGTCTGGTTTAATGTTTGGCTCACTTTAAGTCTTAATCACCTTCAGGCTCCATTCAGAAAGCCACTAAGATGTGAAGTAAACATTCCATAAAGAAAGTTCATATATTCTCATTAAAGCATCTCTTGACTATCAAAGCAGCGATTCATTATGAATATGAGATGAGACATGATGACACTTTAAAGTGCTCGGTTTTGTTTTTTACAGTGACTGTGAGATGTGGCATGTTGACAGGTGTTTTCTGATGGGTTTACACACTGACGAAGTTTGCTAACATACAGATGGAAGTTCGGGCCCTGTTTTTTTTTTTGCACTGGCTGAATGGAGTTGCTACAACTGAAGGTGCGTCTCCTGGAGCCGCCAACCTCCCTTCGCGGGGGAGGACGAAACTAAAATATGAGTTATTGTTTTCCAAACTAATAAACAAATTATCAAAGCGTACACGGAGAGTACAGCCCCCCCGGTTAGTGGCACAGTAAACACAATATAGGCCGATGCCACACCTGAAGATTATTAGAGTTGTTCCATTACATATACCAGTATCGGAATGCGTCCGAAACATGCCCAAAATTTGGTATTGGGTATCGGCTAGTACGGCAGTCTATGCACCGGTCCGATACCATATTTTATTAACCCAAAAAGAAATCGACTTGTTTAACCGGAAATCAAATTTTCTTCGCCGCTCTAAAACAGTAGCCTTCACTGTGCTGTTGTCGCCCTGGATGTATCATGGCTGCCACTGGCTACTACTCTTTTAGAGCAGCGAAGAAGAACTGATTGCAGGCAGTTTGTCAGGTGACGATAGCAAACAGCAACAGCGCGGTGCTAGTGGAGAGTGTAACGGTAGTCAGAGTGAGGAAAATGTAGGCCATTTGATAATATTTCACTGTGGAAAGTCCAACAAGTAAAACGGCGATATGTCCGGTATGTAAGGCTTCTGTTTGGAGGGGTGGCAGTACCATATTAGGGGGTGTGAATATTGCACCCTGCAGGACAAATTAGCACACAGGCTGTCCACTGCGGAGACCACTAAGAGAATACAGAATTGTTATTTTTTTTTAGCTTTAATTATTTATGTTCTTTGTAACCGACAAACGGAATAATAAAAGAAAGTTTTATTGGATTTATTCTCTGTATTTGTTCATGTTTTACAAAGGGTTCAACCTGAGCCAGGCCATACAACAACTATAGTAATCATATCACATCCATAAATGGTCAGTAGTTAAATAATAATAATAATAATAAAAATAATAATAATAATAATAATAATAATAATAATAATAATAATAATAATAATAATAATAATAATAATAATATTGATGATAACAATAATAATAATATTAATAATAATAACTTTTTTTTGTCATACTGGGATTAGTACTCGGTATCGGCTGATACTGCAAAGTCAGGTATCGGCAGGAAAAATGGTATCGGAACATCTCTAAAGATTACAAGATGGCAGTGTTATTTTGACTGTCTCTCAGAGTTTCAGCAGTTTGGTCGAACTTTGCATATTCTTGCCCTGCTGTTAGTTAGTAGTTGGCTTTTTTCTTCTTCTTTTTTTATAAATGATGACTGTAATTTAAATTGTGAAGTGCGGACCACTATTTGTTTGGAGCACAAGACCAAATCTTACACATTGCACCTTTAAACATGCATGTGATTGAAGGAATACTTCACCCACACCATGACCATTTTGTATAGCAATTACTCACCCCGTGTTACCTTGAATTCTTGAAGAAATTATAAGCATTTGGTTTAGTGAATCAAAGTGTGTTTTGAAATAAAAATGATAAAAAAAATCAATGCTAAAGTTCAGCAACGTAAATAAGTGTTACGCCATTGTTGCTGAATTATTATTGTTGAATTGAAAAGTAGCCCACACAATTAAGTGTGAAAGAAGTATGTGTTTAATAAATAGCACAAAATTGGCTTATGAAAAGTTCATTTCACAACAATAAAAGTAATTTGGGTCAAAACAAAACAAAATCCTGTAAAATATTTGAATCAGAATCCAAATCAGAAAAAGGTTTATTACCAAGTAGATTTTTTACATACAGTGGAATTGCCTTGATATTTTGGTGCCTAAGGGTCACACCACCGTAATAAGAGAAAAGAAAAAAACTAGTACTGCAAAAGTCAAGAATCATAAATACGAAATTGACAATAAAACAATGTAAAATATATCAGTATTAAAATGAAAAGCTCTACACAGTGTTTAAATTAAAGGGGATGTAAAGTGAAAAATAATGACAAAAAAAATGTGCAATTGTTCACAGTATGAAGAATATGTTGCAATTAAGGCTGGGCAATATGGAGAAAAATCAAATATCACAATATTTTTACCAAATACCTCGATATCGATATTGCGACAATATTGTAGGTTTGACTATTAGTGCTTTCACAAAATATTTACACAATGGCAATTTTCATAAATAATCATCAGTAATGTGGATGTAATGACTAAGTGGGTAAAGGCAAATAATAGAACAGTCTGGTAAGTTCAGAAAATCACATCACTTTACTTTAAAACCAGGAAAGGACAACACTTACGCCATATATCCAGAATCTAAGACGATATCTAGTCTCATATCACAATATTGATATAATCGATATAATATATAATATCGATATATTGCCCAGCCCTATGTGCAATGTGTGAAAATAATGTCCACCTCAATCTCCACAAATATCATAGACACACTAACTGTGAGAGTGTTTGCAGCATTTCTTTGGCTTTGAGCGTTGAATCAAAGTATGAAACATCGACAAACAAGCATAACTTGAGCCCAGCTTTTGGTCACAACCTGTTTGCATAGAATTAACCTGACAGTTGGATGGACGCGATCTTATTTCCTCTCTTTTTAAGTGTTGTGGTATAAATATGTAATTATAACTGTGTTAGGATAGTCTCTCTTTAACCCAACATACTCCTCTCTCTCTTCTTTGTTAGGCCACTTGTGATGAAATGCCAGCATTCACTTGTTCCTTCATTTGTACTCACTGTAAACCCGGATGAGTGTCAACCACATACCACAAATGAACGCTGAAGTGTAGATGCTAATGCTCTCTTTTGGTCATTCTCTCCTTCCTCCTTCCAGCCTGCCTAATAATCTCTCCTCCTCCTCCTCCTCCTCCTCCTCTGTCCCTGCTCCTAATCCGCTCCACAGCCGTGAAAACTCTCCATGAGAGAGAGATGACCCGTTCTAATGGGTGGAGGTAACCACCCACACACACAGCCGCGGAGGGTCCACACATACACACACACACACACACACACACGCACACACACACTCACACACACACACACACACACACACACACACACAAACCAGACCTCGCTAAACTCGCTTGGCTTAGTCTAGAAAGCCCGAATAAGATGCACCGAGCCGGGAACACGCTACATGACAAACCCTCATTATAACCCGTTTCAAGGTTGTGGGGGATCTGGCCTGCTGTGTCAGTATGGACAGTCAAAACACTTGTCTGGTGCTGAAACAGTTAGTTGATTAATTGATTAGTCAACCCATTTGTGCCCGCAAATTAAATTTAAAATTTTCAAAATCGGTCAAATCGTTGTGGCTGAAAAGTGAGTTTTTCTTATCATACAATAAAGTCTTTTGGCACGTGGGACTATTTTTTTTCTTTTTTAAAAAATGGTAGAAAATACCCTAGAATAAGCAGTAAAAATATTCATTATTTTCATATGTTTTCATTAGGGCTGTCAATCAATTAAAATATTTAATCCCAATTAATTGCATGATTGTCCATAGTTAATCGCAATTAATCGCACATTTTTTTATCTGCTCAAAATGTACCTTAAAGGGAGATTTGTAAAGTATTTAACACACTTATCAACATGAGAGTGGGCAAATATGCTTGCCTTATACAATGTATGTATATATTTATTATTGGAAATCAATTAACAACACAAAACAATGACAAATATTGTCCAGAAACCCTCACAGGTACTGCATTTAGCATAAAACAATACGCTCAAATCATAACATGGCAAACTGCAGCCCAACAGGCAACAACAGCTGTCAGTGTGTCAGTGTGCTGACTTGACTATGACTTGCCCCAAACTGCATGTGATTATCATAAAGTGGGCATGTCTGTAAAGGGGAGACTCGTGGGTACCCATAGAACCCATTTACATTCACATATCTGGAGGTCAGAGGTCAATGGACCACTTTGAAAATGGCCATGCCAGTTTTCCTTGCCAAAATTTAGTGTGAGTTTGGAACATTAGTCTCCTTCTCAACAAGCTAGTATGACATGGATTAGTTAAGTTTTCTAGTTTCATATGATACCAGTATCTTCACTTTAGATTTAGAACAGAGTCCACTACGACCATAGAAATCACAAGTTGTGTTAATGCGTTAAGGAAAAGCCCTAGTTTTCATGTGTGTGTGTGTATGCGAGAGAGAGAGAGAGTGTCTCTCTGTATCTGTATTCACCTGCTGTATGACATACGTATAATAGTTCTGTGCAATTTTTATATGGAATATATAGATAGGAGCCCATCAAATGTGTGTACTGAAAATAATAAAAATGGACATTTTCTACCATTTAAAAACAAAACAAACAGTAGTCCCTTGTGCCCAAAGACTAAATATAGTATGATAAGAAAATGGCTGTATCTCAGAAACTACAAGGAGCACAATCAAGTATTCAGTATCTATGACCTCATAACAAGTTGACTTTCAAAGATATGCAGACAAATGCATTGCAAAAAAAGAAGTGCAAAACAATATTTGATATGGAAAACATTTAATAAACTTTGACAATTTTTGCGTTTTCCTCATTTTTCCAAAATCTTGATTTTGAATATTGATAGAAGTGTGATTTTCCATGTGATTTAAAAAAAATCCAAAGTTGTACTGTTAGATGCTTGCCCAAAGTATGCCCATACCAAACTTCAAGACTTTTGACCAATCAGAACAAATGCTGTGGCATTTTCTTTAATCATACTAAATATAGTCTTTGGACACACAGTGGGTTAATTGACAGATCAGTTGTCAATACATTTTTTTTTTGTAAATTTCCAAGCAGAAATGTCAAACGCTCTCTGGTTCCAGCTTCTAAAATGTGAGGAGTTGCTGCTTTTCTCTGATTTAGATCATACAAATGGAATGTCTTTGAATTTTGGACAGAAAACAAACAATTTGAAGATTTTCTTTTCATTATTTGCTGGACCTCCCATGTGCAGTGGTTTCAAATGTCTTTATTCCTGTTTGATTTTTTATAACATTTTAGCTAATTAACTACATAAATTTGAACGCAGTGTGACAGGATATATTCTTTTGCTTGTTTTTAATAAATAAAAACAACAACATCCAAATGTCTGTTCAATGCCACAGCTATGCTTATATATCTCCATGCAAGAACATTCAAATTTATGAGGTTTCTGTGTCCTACAGATTATTGAAGTCACAGAGTAAACAAAGACCAGATCTACCGAGCAGATCGCAGTGTATCACATTGTATAACAGCGTATCACAGTGTATCACAGTGTATCAGAGCAGCTGTTTTGGTGAGCTGAGTGTATGCAGGTGTTGAGCTCTCAGTGGGATCATTCAGCCATTTTCCTGCTGGTTCCTGTGCACTTATTTATTGGACTACTTAAAGGACCACGCAGCTGCTTTTGAATGTTGTTGGCCAGTTTAGTTCAGATCGCATATGCTTTACATCCCTGCTGACCATTTACCAAAGCATGCCACACTTTTTAAGATTGGCTCTTCACCTAGTTGATAGGTTCACTTTTAAACTATGAACGTTTTGACTTGAAAGGTGGTCAATCACAGTAAAAATGTGCCCCCTTTATATTCTGGTCACAAGATAAAGCAGCTATAGGATGGTTTGGTATGTCAGATTTGAGAGTTGGCTGCTGTTGAACAAAAACATTTTTGAGGCCAGTACCCTTTTTCACAATGCCCAGATTTGCTGGTTCTTTGTCTCAAATGTTTCATTCACTGAGAACAAAGTTTGTCATCATGCATCACTTTTTTGCTTGGACTGTCCTTAAAGTGGCAGTAGGCAGTATATTTTTGGCATCATTGGGCAAAACTTCCATAATAACCTTTCAGCATATTGTAATTCAAGTGTTCTGTGAGAAAACTAGACTTCTGCTCCTCCTCATGGCTCTGTTTACAGACTTTAAAAAATCCAGCCCGTGAAGGGAGACTTTGACCAATCACAGGTCATTTCATTGACAGAGCGTTCCTATTGGCTGTGCTCCGGTCATGTGACCAGTACTTTGGCATTCCTTCACCAGATTTCACAATGAAAAGTCTCAAACTTTCTCATTTTACAGCTAAACCATGCACTACAAGATGATTCTGAAAACATTTGAGGCGAGAACTAGGCATTAAAGTAACAGAATATTGATTCATATTTGATCAGCGCTGCTTAGTTTGACCGTTTGGTCGAAGTTCGCGAGTGATTGACAGCCGGCTCTTATAGACAGCAGATGCACAGAGGCACATGATTTTTTTCAGGTTACCTGTTTCATGTACTACTGTCACGATATAGCGATCGTTCTATAAAAAAACTTGTTTTAATCATAATTGCTTCAATCTCGCCTAATTCAGCTGTAAATGTAAAAAAAAGAAACAAAACTAAAAAGTAAAAAAAAAATTAAAGATGCCTTAATGTTCACTGTGATAAATAACCCAGCATGAGCAACTTTCAGGTCTCTGCAAAATGATTTTCATATTGGACTATAGGGCTGTCAAAGTTAATGCAATACTAATGTGTTAATGCAAATTCGTTTTAACGCCTGAATGCATCTTGCAATTTTGGAGGTTGTAGCGGGCTCAGTTTTAAAGCTAAAGTGAAGATACTGGCATCATACAAACCAACCACACCAAACTAGCTTGTTGCGAAGGAAGCTAGACAATATTTATCATTGTTTTCTGTTGGTAATTGATTTCCAATAATAAATATATACATACATTTGCATAAAGTAAGCATATTTGTCCACTCCCATGTTGATACGAGGATCAAATACTTGACAAATCTTCCTTTAAGGTGCATTTTGAACAGATAGAAAATGTGTGGTTAATTTGCGATTAATCGCAATTAACTACGGACAATCATGTGATTAATCGTGATTAAATATTTGAATCGATTGACAGCCCTATTGGACTGAAATATAAAGAAACTGCTAACGGTATGAAAAGTAGTAAGCAAATCTTAAAAAGGTCAGATGTTTGGTAATCATCCGTAATTTGTTGTCAATTAGCTAAAACAACATTTAGGTGAGCTTATAGCGGCCACTGTGGCCACATGTGGTAATTATAAGACTCGACTCAAGGGTAAGGTAGCTAACATCAGTTCTCAGTCTTAATAAGAAGCTCTTTTCAGACATGGAATACCTAACAATGCTGATTTAGATGAATCTGATATGAGAAGATCGACAATTTTAAATTGGCTCTTTTACATAGTAGATTATCAAAATGAGTTTGTGCATATACAATGCTGATTGAGACAATACATTTATTACAGAGATATGGAAGCCTACAAGTCGCGCTTCTAATTTCAATTCTAGTTCAGAATTGTTTATTCAGACCTGAGACGACATGTTAAATTGCCGTCAGATTAACGTAACGAGGTGCATGCCTGAAAAGGACTGGATTGTATATAAAAAAAACTTGAGTGTTGTGAATTTAGATATGTGTTTAATTGCCTATCAATTAAGCTTTTCATATATAAGAGAGCAATAATGTGCTGTTTTAATAACTCATAAAGGCTCACTTACCCTAATCTTAACCATCACAACTAAATGTCTGACCCCAAACCTTACCCTTACCCTAACCTAAACCTAATTCTAACCTGAACCTTAAAACAAAGTCTGAACTGTCAAACAGGCCTTTGGTGGTCTGTCCGAGGTGAGGACTGGCCAAAATGTTCTCACTTTCCAAAAATGTCCTCACTCTGAAGATTTAAATCTCAAATTGGTCCTCACAAAGATAGCTGTACAAGAACACACACACACACGCACACACACACACACACACACACACCGGACAATACCCCTGCTAGTTAGCGACAGCCAGGCTAGCCACATAGCCATGCTACAGTAGCATTTCCTCTAGACCAACTCCTGTGGTCCTGCTTCAACAGATGGCCTGACAGGTCCCTGGACAGGCCTGCTAGGTGGAGGGAGGGTGAGTGTGGGAGGATGGGGGAGTTAAAGGGGGACGGAGGGAGGTTGCGGGGGGTTGGCACCCCCTTAGGAGGACTGAGGGGGGGATGTGGGGCGGGTGAGGGAGGGAGGAGACATATGTCTATAGCTCAGGCCCCTGCCGACGGACTGTCTCTGCTGGCTGCCTGGTGCTGGCTCGCTGTCTCGCTCTCACACACACATACAGTATACATGTGTTTCCATCAATTTAGAGGACATTACATTGACTTACATTCATTTCCTGGAGACTTACCCTAACCTTAACCATAACAACTACTTGCCTCAAACTAACCCTTACGCTAACGTTAAACCAAGTCTTCACCCTAAATGTAATGATTTACGTTACGATGTGCATTTTGTCCCCAAAAAGGAAGGCGAGACCCCGCAATGTGAATAAATAAACAAATTTATGTCCCCCACAACATGAGTAATACATACCCACACACACACACAAACACTAACTTACACTGAAGACAGCATACCAAACCTGATCTCAACTGTAACCAAAAAACAAATCTTAACCCTAAAATTTAGCAGTTTACATTGTGGGGACCAGCTTTTCATCCCCACATGGGAGGTGAGTCCTCATAATGTGACTGTGTCCCCACAATGTGAGTAATATAAGTATACACACACACACACACACACAGATACACAAACTTAGTCCACTAAGCCTGGCAGATCGCTGCAGCTCCTCTCCCTCTCCATCTGCACCTAAAAGACCCACGCGCCCCGACAATGAGGTGACCATGTCACTGCCTGAGCCGAAGCAGAGGGATGGAGAGAGAGAGGGAGAGAGAGAGAGATGCGAGAAGAGAGGAGAGAGAGGAGAGGGAGGGGACGAGGGAGGGACACATTAACAAGCTATAATCTCAACTGCCTTATCCATAATGCATTGTGTGGGCCAATTTACATGGTGCTGGTCCCTCTGGGAGAAAGGAGATCATCCATCACATTACTTTATTAGCTCCCTCACACTCTCTCACAGATGCACCCGTACGCGCACGCACACACACACACCCACACACGCACACATCATTATTTGTCCCTGCCTGTCCTTCTCTCTCTCCCTCTGTTTTGTGGGCCTGTTTTGTCATGGTTGTTGTTTCAAACTGCTGCTGCCTCTATAAAACAACTCCACACCGTGTCGTGTTGTGCAGACTGTGACAAGCGGGGAGGGATTTTTCTTTAAAAAATACAACAGTTTATTTTAAAAAATGCGACAGTCTCTGGTTTCGGGTGAGTCATGAAGGAGTTTAGAGTAAGAGGATTTAGGTAGATGTCCAAGTCCAACGCCGAGCTTTGTTTCCTGAAACTAAACTTTCTTTGTGTTTAAAAAGAATAAATCTCACAACTGTAAATCCACAAAGTATCATTAATCCCTGATGTTTTTTTTTTCTTCAGATTAACATAAAATGAGTCGCTTTTGTTTTTCAGGGAGATTTATGACAGATAAAAACATTATTTTTGGTCAACTTTTCTTCACAACTGTGAAAGCACTGTGGAAATAATATTTTCAAATTTATAAATGTGCTTTTTTTTTAGATTTGTGATTTTATTAAAAATCAACAGTACTGGCAAGCAAACATTCAAGATATACATTGAGCTGCAAACAATCAAATAATTCTCTGTGCATGATCAAAATGTTGATTGTTCCTCTTTGGAAGTAATTGAATTCACAAGGGTTTTTTATGCAGTTTCCAGTTAAATTTAATTGAACCGCACTGAAGGACTCCACTTAAACATCAGTTTCTAAATAATTTCGATACGGAAATCAGTATTAGAAATTATAGTTTATAATCTGTGATTTCATTCATGATCATTTATGAAATAAAAAGATATTTTGATTGTCTATCTTTTTGCACACCTCCCATCTTTGAAGCTATTAGTTTATTTTTCTTCTTTTATCAATAATTACACAACATGAACCATTCATTTTGTTTTTATCCAGCTTCTCATGGCATATAGGCCTACACACAATTACATTTCTATTCTAATTGTTAAATTGGTAATCTTAAGAAACCAAGAAAACACTAGATTTTAAAAATGATCCAACCTACAGTAAAAACCCAACCCAATGTTGCCAACTCTTTTCCAATAAAAGAAGCTAGCAGCATCAGCTCCACAATGTCGCTATATCTAGCGAGAAAGTCACAAAGTCACCAACACTGACAGTCCGTCCCTTCAGGCCTCCCTCCAAAGCCACTCCCCCAAAATTATCATTATGAAGGTAACCATTCGGACCGAATGCAATGATTGGCCGGATTTATTATAATCCTGCGACAGCCACAGATACCAGATTTCTTTATTATTTTTTTGTTTATTGATTGCTGTGGGGATGTAATGACAATTTCAACAAATCTAACTTTTTTTTCTTTTTTAATGCATATTACAGTTAAATTCAATTGAACTGCACTTTTAAAGGATTTCAGTTAAACATCAGTTTCTGAATAATTGAGATACAGAAATCAGTATTAGAAATTATATTTCAAAATCTGTAATTTCATTCTTGGTTATTTATAAAATTGAAAGATATTTTGATTGTCTATCTTTTTGAACACCTCCCACCTTTGAATCTGTTTATTTTTCTTATGCTATTAATAATTACACAAAATGAACCATTAATTTTGTTTATATCCAGCTTCTCATGGTTTATAGGCCTACATAAAAATACATTTCTATATTGTTAAAGCTAGGGTTGGTAATCTTAAGAGATTAGCAAGAGTATGCTTGATTTAAAAAATTATCCAAGCGAAAAACACAGCCTAATCTTTTCCAATGAAAGCCCAAAAAGTCCCTAAATCTAGAGAGAACGTCGCCAAGTCGGCCTCCCTCCAAAGCCACTCCCCCAAAATTATCATTATGAACTTAAACATATCATAATTACCGTAAACATTTGTCCCGAATGAGATTGGATGGCTTTATTTCAATCCTGATGTAATGAAAATTTCAATAAATATAAGACCAAGTTAACTTTATTTATTTATTTTCATTAACTTCATTCAACCACTAATGGTGATAGAATTACTGAATAAGAAACTAAATTTAGGATTAAGAAGTTTTGAAGGGAGAAATAATTTCCTGTTAACTCTGAAGTCAGTCCAGATGATACAGATACATTAAAAATACATTAAAACGTCCATAAAACCGTCCTGAGTTCAGTTTGTATGTGATGTGCGTGTGTTGTGTTTGTGTCTAATGGCTGGATCGACTCAAGTTGTCCGTGCGTGTGTCAGTGAAATTAATTGTTGGCACCTTAGCCACAAACACATACGCGCGCAGACACACAAACACACACACACACACACACACACACACACACACACAGCAGATCCATCAGCAGTCACCCTGTGAATAAAAAGAGCTGTAATTGCAATCATATATGTGGAGCTTCGGCACTGCGCGCCATACCGTACCATTAGTATCACAAATAAGTAATAATTTGCTAATGACAACATTATGTTGAGTCAGTTTAGGGGCAATTAAAGTGAGTGATATTTACATATGCCCAATGAATCACGGAGCGTGGCAGTTCGGGCGGTCTCTAATGAATATTCATCCAGGCATTTCTCCCCTGCGCGCTGCAGTTTATAAACTGAATTATGGCTGATTTGCCCTTTTAAAAAATGAACATGGGCGCATCTCCCACAAGGAGGCGGCGAACAATAACGTCTGATTATAAAAATGTTTTACTGCTAAACTGCCGGTGAGGAGACGGCGGCAGCGTGGTTAAAGACTCACTTGGAGGGGTGCAGTGGAGGGAGAGCCCACCTAAAATCAATCCGATTTAGTCCGGGCCTGTCCACGTTTTTAGACTGACATAAATATTAACAGTGTGCATTCAGGGCTGCTCAATACATCACGATTATCAGACCGAACATGTAATTGATTTGTTTTTACAGGCGGTAGTTTGTCTTCAGATTATCCCAAGTGGAGGTCACGGTTCACGCCGACCTTTGGGCTTGATTTCCATAAGGAGAGCTCTCTGAGAGCAGCCCGGCTGCCTCACCGCCACCGCCGGTGGCAATTTCTCAAGTAATTGCCCCCGGTGTGTGTGTCGGGGTGGGTGCTGACCTCTCAGGTGCAGGATCAACAGGCGACATCAGTTTGCATTCACGGGGCGCTTAACAAGATGGGCCGCACATTTAATTCTCATGCAAATAAGCGGCTCTCTAGCAGGTGTCAGCACGCACTCAACACACACATGTATGCGGCAGCATCTTTAAACAGGATCGCAATCATTATCACAGACACACCAGGCTTTAACCTGACAAATGCAGCTGTACCTCACAATGATCAGTGATGTAAAACAAATATCCTAAACTAAACAAAAAAAAAAGGAGAAAGAATTAAAATGGTTTCATACTGGTCACACCTTCAAAATGTGACTTTAGGTGGATATCCCTCCCACTATGCAAAGCATTTATAACTCATATTGTAAACTCTGATTTAGGGCTGTCAATTCATTAAAAAATGTAATCACGATTAATCGCATGATTATCCACAGTTAATCGTGATTAATTGCAAATTAATCGCTAATTTTTGTATCTCTTCAAAATGTACCTTAAAGGGAGATTTGTCAAGTATTTAATACTCTTATCAACATGGGAGTGGATAAATAGGCTTGCTTTATGCAAATGTATGTATATATTTACTATTGAAAATCAATTAACAACACAAGACAATGACAAATATTGTCCAGAAACCCTCACAGGTACTGCATTTAGCATAAAACATATGCTCAAATCATAACATGGCAAACTGACTTGCTCCATGTGATTATCATAAAGTGGGCATGTCTGTAAAGGGGAGACTCGTAGCTACCGATAGAACCCATTTACATTCACATATCTTAAGGTCAGAAGTCAAGGGAACCCTTTGAAAATGGCCATGCAAGTTTTTCCTCACCAAAGTTTAGCGCAAGTTTGGAGCGTTATTTAGCCTCTTTTGCGACAAACTAGTATGACACCGATGGTACCATGGAACCAATGGATTCCTTAGGGTTTCTAGTTTCATATGATACTAGTATCTTCCCTCTTAAAACTGAGCCTGCTTCAACCTAAAAATTGCAAGTTGTGTTAATGCGTTAAAGAAATTAGTGGCGTTAAAACGAATTTGCGTTAACGCGTTATTATCACGCTAACTTTGACAGCCCAACTCTGAATCCATTATAAGATATGGTATATATGTCTACATTATTAGACTTGTCATTGTATCATCATGTACACATATGCACACACAGGTACACACTGTATCATATGTACAAATATAGAGTGAAATTTTGCCAAAATCCTTTTTAAACTCAGACTTTATGTGTCTGACTCTTGCTGATTTATTTTGGACAAATCAAGTTTTGGACAATATCAATCGTGATGTCAAATTCACAAGCGATGAAAATGATTTATTTCTGTTTTTGTTGTAAACAATTGCAAGTGATGACATTGTTCATTTCATTCATGTAAACAAATAAATATCATGCCATACTTCATTAACTCTTAACAATGTACCTTTATCCTAACAAATAACATTTCTCGCAAGCTTTTAAAGTGCTGAGATGCGTCGTGACTCATTGGTTGAATTTAAGGCTTACTGGATTTTTTAAGAGTTGTAGACTTTATCAATAAAAAGAGGAAACATGTTTTCCTCCTGTTGTCAGTCAGCTCAGTCCTTCCTCAACACTCCAGGTTGCTTCTTCCTCTTTGACTCAAATGTATCTGCTGCCATCTTGTGGTTTCATCCTGGAAGCAAACATGCATTTTACATTTTAACAACGATCCATTGATCCCAGAGGGGAAAGCCTCTGCTTGTTTTTACCCAGGGACCAGAGGTCAGAGGTCAAAGCAGAGCTGGGAAGGATTCATGCTGCACCGATGTCAAAATTAGCTCAATGTCCTCCCTTTAGGGATGACATTTCGGCTTACAAGTTCACATTTTCCGTCTTTGTGGTATAGAGGAAAAACAAGAGGAGAATAAATGTTCAACAAAGCCACCCGACCACCACTTTCATTTCATTTTGGGGATAACACCACCAACTCAAGGATGAACTACATTGAGAAACAACGGACACGTCAGCTGGAGGGGGTTGGCAGGCTACTCCGGTCCCTCAGAGGGTCTCTCATTAGTTGACATATTATGTTCTAACATGCTGATAAACAGCTGTGCAAGGTTTTTTTTAGGCCACTTGGGAAAACTATGATTAAAACTATTGGACGAGACGAATCTAATTTAGTTTTGCGTGTGTACAAAAATCATGTCATGTGTCACGGTGTGAGCAGATCCATCTGCAGCTCAATGTGACAAAGACAAAGGAGCTGGTTGTGCATCTAAGGAGGGTCAAGGCACACCCTAGACCCCTGTTTCCATCCAGTGGGTCCAGTGTGGACATTGTGAAGTGTACATCGACAATAAACTGGACTGGGCTGAAAATACTGAAGCCCTCTACAAGAAAAGGCCAGAGCCGTCTCTATTTTCCAAGGAGGCTGAGGTCATTTCAACATCTGCCGGACAATGCTGAGGATGTTTTATGAGTCTGCGGTGGCCAGTGCTATCCTGTTTGCTGTTGTGTGCTTGGGCAGCAGGTTGGAGGTAGCGGACGCTAACAGACTCAACAGACCAATCCGCGAGGCCAGCGACGTTGTGGGGGGTGGAGCTGGACTCCCTGAGGGCGGTGTCAGAGAGGAGGATGCTGTCCAAGCTACGTGTCGTTTTGGACAATGTCTCCCACTCGTTCCATGACGTGCTGGTCAAACATAGGAGTTGAAAGACTCATTCCACCGAGATGCACTACAGACCGCCATAGGAGGTCATTCCTGCCCGTGGCCATCAATCTTTACAACTCCTCCCTCTGAGTGTCACACACTCTGAGTCAATAGACTGGACCTGGACTTATTTCACCCGTCAGCTGCTGTATACATTACTGACGTAACTCAACTGTACAATAATTTGTGCAATAACTCAACTGTGCAATATGTCTTGTCTACTGTCAATAATACTGCATTTATACTGTACATTTCAATAAATAAATAAATCTTATTTAATTCTTATTTATACCATTCTGGTGTTTATATTTAACACACTTAAAGCAACAGTAGGCGAGATTGGAGTAAATATGATTAAAAAAAGTTATTTTTATAAAACGGTCGCTACATCCTGACAGCAGTACATGAAACAGGTAATCTGAAAAAAAACATGTGCCACTCTGCAAGATTTCACAGACCGGAGGAAAACTCAGCACACTCCACAGTCAGAGCTGATCTGGAGTCTGCCGTCCGGCTACCGTCTATGAGAACTGGCTGTCAATCACTCACAAACTCCAACCAAACGGTGAAACTAGGCAGCGCTGATCAAATATGAATCAATATTATGTTACGTTAATGCCTATTTCTCTCCTCTAATGTTTTCAGAATCATCTTGTAGTGTACTGTTTAGCTGTGAAATGAGAAAGTTTGTGACCCGGCAGCCATGTTGAGATCTGTCGAGGAAACACCAAGCACCGCCCACCAGCCGGAGCACAGCCAATAGGAACACTCTCTCAATGAAATGACCTGTGATTGGTCAAAGTCTCCCGTCACAGGTTAGATTTTCTAAAGCCTGAAAACAGAGCCATGAGGAGGAGAAGAGTCTAGTTTTCTCTCAGAACACTTGAATTACAATATGCTGAAAGGTTATTATGGAATTTTTGCCCAATGATGAAAATGTCTGCCTACTGAAGCTTTAATAGAACCCACCCCCTCTCAGCATTTTGTATTTACTTATAAGAATTTTGTATTGTGTATACTTATTTGCACTGTGGTTATATGTAATACATTGGACGTCTTAATACAAATGTTTTTAAATATTTCACATTTCTTATATTTAATTTTAATACTTACTTATATTTCTTTACTTATGTTGTGTTTATACTGTAGCATTATGTATAATATTGTAGTGTTATGTATCTAAATTACACTCATTTATTACCTCGAATTGAAACCTTGAATTACTCCAAAAGTCCGCGATGGATTTGAATGACGTGCATGAAACCTGCTTTGGCGAGGGTCTGCGCTCTCCGAGTGCACTTCTACTTTCTATTTACTTCTATTTCTTTATGTTTATATAAGAACAACTGTAACGCCCCAATTTGCCCCCTAGGATCAATAAAGTATTTCTGATTCTGATTCTGAAGTGTGTGTTTACTTTGGAGTTATCCAGTTATCCAGTCATGTAAATCAGAGGCGTGCAACAAAAAAGATCCCAAATTGTTGAACTTATTCGAAGTTTAGGATCCCTGGTGATGTAGGTCCTGAACAATGGATCATCTTCCTCCTGTTGTTCCCTCCTGTACTCCTCACAATGTGACTTATCAGTACACAAAGCTGACATATATGACTGACGTCTCTGGTAATTTGGACAGGTGGAGGTCAGGGAAGGGCAGCACGCCGTCATTGTCTATGTGTGTCTGAACTGTGTAGGCTTTGACCTCTGCTCCCCACTCCAGCACGGAGCTGTGGATGATTCCCAGTCTGGCCTGTTCGTGAAACGCTGCTCCCAGCTCCCTGCCCAGGAAGATGTCTTGGATCTGGGGTGAGGACAAAGCCAAGGAATCTCTCTTCATGTCCAGGTTTGTGTCTTTATCCCTGTCGTATCTATTTGTGTCAAGGTGAGCACCATTATCTATGTCTGGGTCACTATTGGTGTTCTTGGCTCTATTTGCATCTGGACAGTGGTGAATTGGCCTCTGCGCCAGGTTCACCACCGTCAGCCTCTCCAGGTGCTGAACAGCGAAATGTCTCTCCATGGAAGGAGAGAGTGTCTCTCTGGATCCTCCAGGGCCACAGTGGATCAGGGTGAGGTGCCTCACCTCCGAGTTGTTGAGCAGACGCGCCGTGTTTAACGGCGACGTGAACCAGACAGTTAAACGCCTCATCCGGAAAACGGGAGTCGAGTGCGACTGGGGGTGGTGCAGCGTGGACAGCTGGATGTCCTTGCATCTGCAGTCCGCAAGCGATGAGACGCTGCAGGGTTGTGGGTCCTGGCTGCAGGAGTAGTAGAAAAAGCTGGTGTGGGTCACGTAAGCCAGTCGCAGGTCAGAGCGCTGCAGAGCCACCGACACACACAGCAGCACACAGAGGAGCGGCGTGGGAGGGCTGAAGGAAGGCATCACTGCTGGAGGACAGTGTCAGGCAGCATATTGATCGGTGGTCATGTGGTTGTTCAGGTACATATACCTGAGCCTGTAGAAAAGAGAATACACACATTCAATATCAGAACATTTGTAGTTGTGTTGGCACATTTCGATTGATGTTGTTAATGTCAATGTTGAGTAATGTGCACTGTCCCATATGTAAGGGATGATGTCCAATGAGGAGTCCATTATCAGGAATTAATGGACGACATGTGCGAAGTCGCCATCCTGTGGTGTTCAGAGGATGAGGCACTGAAGGACTAACTTTACACTCAGAGATGTGCTTGTAAATAAAAAAAAATGTATCCAGTGAATTAGTATTAATACGTTTCACTGGAACTACTTTGTATGTGTGCATTATCAGGAATTAATGGATATTCTGCAGCCAATCAGAATTAAGTATTCACCCAGACCAATAGACCGAAAAAATCTAATAAATAAAGAATAATAAATAAATATATATTATTAGGTTATTATTACTGATGATGATTACTCTTTACATCCAGTTGGGTAGTTTAATGTATAACTACACAAAATATTTCATTAGGTGATCATGTGTTTTGCATGTTATCATTGCAGTCCTATAACATTGTCGGTCTCACAGTTAAAAAGGATCAAAATCAATGCTGCACAACCAAAGATATTGTCTTTCTTATTTCATGCATTCTTCTTCCTTGTCTAAACCTGCCTAAACCTGCTGCCTACATTTCCCATAAAGCACTTGA